>NC_046658.1:165361746-165364215 GCF_010883055.1 Belonocnema kinseyi | reverse complement strand
AAATTTTTTTTAGAGTTAAAAGAGTTATCAAATTTCTAGATTATTTAGCACACTTTTGATTGAATCATCAAAAAAATACTTTTTGCAAAGGAACCATGTATTTAACTAGAGATATAAGACATGGATGTGGTGATCAAAGAAAATTTTCTATTTCTTTTTGCAGAATGCAGTTCACAGTCCGACGAGCTTCCTAAAAGCAAACGTATTTGTGGTCCTTCTACTTCTTCTGCTGACCGACAACATTCTCTGGAAGGACCCTTTCCAGAAGTTCCTCCTCTTCGTGCTAGGTCCAGATCTTCTGCTAGTGGGTCTAACTCTTACAAAATTCTTGGATATTCACTTGGACAACTTGGACACCTTCGGCTTATTCCCCGCACAAATCCGAACATTCAATTCACATTTCGTAGATACGTTTTCCCTGCTGGTGTACCAATTAAATTGCGATTAGAAAAGAGAAACTTTATTGCCATGCCAACCCAAGAACTTATTGTATTATCAGGATCCAATGGTGAAATTTGCGGAATATTAGAGTATAGCGGTGTTCTTCGTGGAATATATAGGACACAAAGGCAGAGACCGAGAGTAAAAATGAATATGATGAGTGGCGCCGTTGAAAATATGATCCCAATTGAAATGAGGGATTGTCCGGTAGGCAAAAATCACCCAATCTTCCCAAATACTTTTATGAAGGTTGTTTCAAATTCTGATTCACTACAAGATCGCGTTTCTGATTATGATCTTCGCTACCGAAAACATGTTCCTGTCCGAACGTCTGATCGAGAAGAGTCTCCCATTCGTGCCAGGTCTGAATCTCCTCCTGGAAGGGCTCCCTCACATGAAGCACTTGGATACATTCGGCTAATTCCTAAGATGAATGGAAATAAGCGATTCGAATTTCGACGATACACTTTTCCTATCGACAAACGACTTCAATTGCGAGCAGCAAATGGTCGATTTTTGCCCGTGCCAACCCAAGAGCACATTGTCTTATCAACATCCAATGGTGACGTTTTTGCGATATTAGAGGGTACTGTGCTTCTTCGTGGAATATATAGGGCTGATAAAAGGCATTCAAGAGTAAAAATGAATATGATCAGCGGCGCAGTTGATAATATGACAGAAGATGAAATGAGGGACTGTGCAGTAGGAAACAGTTATCCAATCTCCAAACATACTTTTGTTAAAGTTGGATCAAATTACGATTCACTACAACATAATGATCAGGGTATTTATCTTTTCGGCCAAAAATGTATTCCTAACAGGTCTTCAATTTCTGAGGAGTCTGCTAATTGTGTCAGGTCCAAGTCTCCTCCAGAAAGACCTTCTTCTCATGAAGTACTAGGATATTCACATTCACGACTTGGATACGTTCGGCTTATTCCCCAAATAAATCGGAACCAGCGATTTGAATTTCGAAGATATGTTTTTCCTATAGACAAACCCATTCTATTACTGCGAGAAAGAAGTACATATGTACCGGTGCCGAGAAGAGTGCACATTGTTTTATCAACATCCAATGGTGACGTTTTTGCGATATTAGAGGGCACTGTTCTTCTTCGTGGAATATATAGGGCTGATAGAAATCATTCGAGAGTAAAAATGAATATGATAAGCGGCACAGTTGAGAATATGACAGCAGATGAAATGCTGCAATGTGAATTAGGTATGAGATCTCCAATCTCTCGAAATCGCTTCACTGAAGTTTTCACAAATGAAGATTCACTACAAATTCTGCATCATTAATTTAATAAAAAAATTGTAATATAAAGTATAATAATCTTAGTTACCCGAAATCGGGCTCAAAATTAATGCAAAAGATAAACAATTCAATGCATTATGGTACTTAATACTTTTTTCTACCATTCGAACAGGTAATCGCCAAACCGCTAAAGTTCAGATGAAAATTTTAAATCCTTACTTTCATACTGTTTTAAAGATAATGTCCCATTGAACATTGATTTTGTTAAATGAAAAAGTTATACATTTTTTGGGCAACCAGTATCAAAATAACTTTAGACAACTTTCAAACACTTGGTTTAGTAAGGGAATTTTAAGTAAGTGTAAAATTCCAGTAAAAAAAATCTTTATTAGAACATAATGAAGGTTTCTGAGAAGTATGACCTTAGTTCAAGTATATGTTAACAAAATAGAATTATTTAAATAGCATTGATTAAGCGCGTGAAATGCGATAACGTCGGAGCCTCGATCTGCTCGACCACAGCGTCGCAGCACGTCGTTAGGCCCCTGTACTGACATTATTTTAGTATATTTATTTATTTGTTTAGACTATTGAATAAAAATTTGAATATCAAAGCACAAGTAATTATTTTTCATAAGGGTAAGATCATTAAGGATTTGCATCTTACATTACATATACGAGGGTGGATTGATAAGTTTCCGGCCTGACCAAGAAAAACAACGTTTTTAAGAATTTTTTTTTTTATTTCTCAACATAATCTCCTCCAAGGC
>NC_046658.1:165343459-165361646 GCF_010883055.1 Belonocnema kinseyi | reverse complement strand
TATATATATATTTTTTTTTTATGTGTATTGTCCAATATTGGAATATCTTCAACTAATGCTATTTTATGCTACTTAAGCGTTTTCAACCATTATCCTGTTATTGAAGAGCACCGAGAACGTCGAATAGAAAAAAGGCCATTTGTTCGTCATATTTGTTTATTTATAAGAAAATTGAAAAACTCATTCAAAAATCAGGCTGGACAACTCTCTTAGAAATCTTATTAGCCTTTTTCCCCTTTTTTTCGTCGAAATCGGTCATAATTTGTCGGCTGTACGTTATTCTGAACCAAACAAGTCATTTTTCTTCACAATGTGCGGAACTCCTTTAGGTACGAGACCAAAAACTCTTTTTTTACAATAATATTGTAGGGCATTAAAAAAGAAACATTTTTCTTTTCTTGACTTTTTTCCATTTCATCCGTTATTTCGCTTTAAATGTTGATTTTCGTGTGGTTTTTGGGATTTTGTAAATGCTATAGCTCTGGTAAATTTTGGTTTTATAGAAAAAAGTCATTAGGATAAACTGTTTACTTGTTGAAATACTAAGAATGTCTGTACATAAAAATTTGTAATTTTGAAAAAATTGGTCTAAAAAATTGTCAAGATGCGCTCACTTTTTGAATTTTTATCCAAAATGGCTGGTTAACGAACTTGACCTTTATTTTAGGACACTAAAAGAGTTTACCAAAGGCCAATCCAATCTGTCAATTCTTTCGAAAGTTATCGTGCTGACAAACTAAAAATCTACAAACACACACAGACAAACAGACAGACACATTCGTAAAAACCAATTTTTCGGATTCAAGGGGTCTCAAAACGTAAATACTTAACAAAAACGGGGGGGGGGGGGGGGGGGGGGGGTGTCAAATTTTACACAAATCTAATACCTTCTCTTAGTGAGAATGTAAAAAATGAGAGAAGAGTCGAAAAATCCAATTTTGATTGCACTAAAAATAATGAAATACAAAAATGTCAGTTTTTGGTGAAAATATTCAAGATACGAAAAAAATGAGTTAACTGACATTGTAAAACCTTAAAAGATTTGGAAAGTTGGTTATAATCACTTTGTTCATGGGAAACCCAGTTTTTGTTTTATTCGTAAGTAGCTACAAAAAAATAAAATAAAACTGGTAATTAAGTAATTGAGCTTTGCGACTCTTCAATTAAAGAGAACTATTACTATATATTACTATAAGAGAACTAGTACTATATGCTACAACTAAAGAAAAAATCACAAAAAATGTTTTGCCTTTCGTACATAACCTCAAAAGTTGTCAAAACAGCCATTTTTTAAGTACATAACTTTTAATATCTTGAAATACTGACGTGATGTGCTAATTCTAACCCCAAATTCGGATTCTACGTAAAAAATTACTTCGGAAATGACCCTCCACTTTCGCCTGACGTCAAAGAAATGTAATTTCAAGATTATATTATTATTCTTAAACAATGTTCGATTTAATTCGATTCCGCTGAAATGTGTGAAAAAAGCATGATACTTTTTTTAACGCATTAAATGCATTTAATTAATTCGTATGTCCATAAAAGCTTTCCTTCATATATTCAGATTCTGGTAAATAATTTACTTCATATTTTTAGCTGGGTCTTACGTATTAGATAATTAGTTTTATTTTCACAAGCAGCACAAAATAAAAAGTCTTAATTTAACAAAACAGCTGTGAAAATATTTATAGACCTGGAAACGGTAACTTAATAAATTTTATTTACAGACTGAAAATTCTTGCCCTTATTTTTTCTCTGTAACCCCTATTTTAAGAAATACTTGTTTTCGCCATAGTTCATAAAGTTCCCCTTTCTTGCATTTTCCCTGTTTTTACCATAAATGTTATCTGAATTAATAAAACGCAATAAAAAAATTCAAATATCTTGATTGTAAATATATTCATTTTTGTAAGAAATAAGCCTTTTTAGATTGATTGGCTTCTTGTTAACCCGAGTCGAAGTTTCTTCGTCAGTTTCAACATCTTTAAGGGGATTTATTTGATATATAAAAAGGAATGTAAGATTCTGTTCGCAATTTTGAAGATTTTTGTCTGATTTCTGGTATACGTCATCTAAATATTAATCTCTTAGCTTGAACGAAGCCAGTTTTTAGATAAAATGTTTATATTTGATTTAATAATCAAATTAGTGGGAACAGTGGAAAAAATCGCAGTGGTGCTCATTTATGAGATGCACACTAGTTACAAAAACTGAATTCAGAAGTGTATGGCTTGATTCAATTTTAATTAGCAGAATTAGTTTATTGACATAATTTTACGAAATTGAAAAAAAATCATGAAAATCAGTGAATATTTGCAGTAATAGTGTAAAAATTGATCTATATACAAAAGTGTACCCTTTTCCAAAAATTTGACATTTACTTTCTCAATCTAAATATTCAACTTAAAAGCACTGATCAAGAAGTCTTATCAACTCCCAATAATAAGCCTTACTAAATTAGTTATATAATTACTAATAAATTGTTAACGGGGAAAAAAATATCACGCGATAGCCATAGTAGATTTTATTTGTAATATTATGTTCAAAAATGTCAGATATCTATCTATTCTAAACAGGACTATTGATATTTAAAGTCAAAATATTCGCCATCATTTAATATTCACTTTTTTAATCTTTTTTGTCTCTCAACGGCAACGTGAAAATAGTTAATGTGGTCTGTATGCTGGGCGTGTGGAATTTCATATATTAATATGCACCAATTCTGCAGTAAAAAATAATCAAATTGATTCTCTAATTTAGTGACTACTACTCTTCATAAAATTGAAACCCGAATCATTTAAATCTAGTAAAGCACCAATTGATCAGTTGCGGGCTATGGTCGGGCTCCCCGGCCAGCTCCCGACCATGCTCCATGGCCGGACGCTGGCTAGTGGAGCGTGACGATGCTGGTCGGATTTCGACCAGAAACCCCAGCCATAGCCCGACTTAGAGCGGGGCTCCCCGGCCAGCTCCCGACTTAAAGCCGGACTCTCCGGCCGTAGAATACCCAGCCCCCGACTCAAATTTCTACCCGGGAAGTGAGCAAAATTATTACAATTGTGTTTTTTCATATGTAACAGCATCCTCGAATTGCAGATTTTCACACCTTTGTATTCGGTAAATATCACATTGCTAGTTTCCAAGTTCGAATCGAGGTTTTGGGAAAATATTCCATATAAAAAGAAACAGCGAATTCTGGTACCCACTTCACCTACTTTTATTCTTTTATTTGAGCTCCAGGTTGGAAATTTAAGTCGGGGGCTGGCCAGTCTACGGTTGGTGAGCCCGACTTCAAGTCGGGCCGTGTCCGAGGTTCCTGATCGGAATCCGACCAGCGTCGTCACGCTTGCGTTGACCAGCCTCCGGCCACGGAGCATGGCCAGGAGCTGGCCGGGCAGCCCGACCGTGGCCTGGACGAGATCAATTGGTATTTTACTAGATTTAAATGATTCGGGTATCAATTGTATAAAGAGCATCAGTCACTGAATTAGGGGATCAATTTAATTCTTTTTTACTGTAGAATTGGAGCATATTAATAAATGAATTTCCACACGCCCAGCACACAGACAACATTTACTATTTTCTCGTAGTCGTTGTGGGACAAAAAAGATTTAAAAAATGAATATTAAATGATGGCGCATATTTTGACTTTAAATATCAATAGTCCTGTTTAGAATAAATACATATCTTACATTTTTAAAATTAATATTAAAAAAAAAAATTTCTACTGCTACGAGGTATTGAACCTACATATCTATGCGTAAATCTAACGCCTAGTGCTAACCACTACGCTAAACCGACAAGTTGACATTCGTTGAAAAAAACATCCTCATAAGCTAAAGTTCAGAAAAGTTAATGTACTAAATTTTCAGGCCTATTTTTCTAATTATTTATTATTGTGCAGCGTTATTTAAATATAAGATACAAGAACTTTTAACGTAAATATCAATAAAATACTTTTTAAATAAATAATTTAAATCGATTACAACTTTTCGTCGCGTGCTATTTCTTTTTTTCGTCTTAGACTATCCTAAAACTTTTTACAATGACAGGAAAAGTAATTTTTTATGAATTTTAAAAATTTTTAATGAAGGATCTCAGCAATTTAATCGTGAATGTTGAAAATTTCATAAAAATAAAATTTTCTTAACTTTCGTGTAAGGCTTGGATTTCAGGTGTTTTATACTATTTTACAACGTTTAAGATTGATATAAAATGTAAATTTTTTCTAAAAATCTGCCAGCTACCGTCTGAGCATTCGATCATAAGATTTGTCCGATCAGAGCCCAGTCAGCCGCCGACTGGGGTTTTGCATTAATTTTTCCTAGCGAGTATCTGACCAGCGCACGGCTAGACTCTTAAAAAACAAACACAGCCCGGTCAGTCCCTGACCAGCAATCTTTTTGTATTAGGGATAACCCTTGCTATTTCTACACGGGCTATTGTGGTATTTTTGAAACATTTAAAATTTTTATTTTAAATGTAATTTTTGTCACGAAGAAACCAAAAATTAAGCGTCCTTCCTATCTAAAAATCGTTCTTAAAAAATTGGTAAAAGTTTTCACTGATTTTGTTAGATCAACTTTTGTCCATTCACTTTTAGTTGCTTAATTTTCTTTTTCTTATCTTGTACAGTTTGACCACATACTTGTATTTTTTATTTTTCATCATGTTTGTACTATATGCCATAAAAACTAGAATTTTCAACTTTTCGAGAGAATGTGAATTTAAAAAAGTGGTTTCAATTCATTATTAATTTCTATGTCTGAAAAATTATAAATATTTTGAAGTAAACTAATTTAAACTTAAATTTCAAATATATTATCGTATTCTCAACCTCATGTATGAACGTCACAAACATCCCAGTGGGCACGAATGTCCCAAGACGTTTTGAGAACGTCCTTAAATGTCCCCAGTCAGGCCAAATAACGTTCTAAAAAAATACAATGTTGCAAAGATGTTTTAAGGCGTGATTAAAACATTGAACGTTTTTTGTAGTCATGTTCTCATTTTTGAGAAAATTTTATTTTTGTGCTACGATTTCCTACAATAAGTGCTTGTGCATGTGCTGGTTCTGGAATCAAAGCGCGTGTGGGAGATCCCTGATGGGTGGCACTCTGGCACCTTGGAGGGTACCGCAATTTTCAACCAATAAGAAAATTAATTAATTTTAAACAAAATAGTCTTTTTCTTTAAAACGAAAATGATTTGTTACTCAAAAATAGAAGCATAACATTTTCTTTTAAGACAATCAATTTGCAAAAAAATGAATCCTCAACAAAATAAATTCAATTTTAAACACAAATATTGAATTTTCTACAAAAAATATGCAGTTCCAAAAAATTCGATGAATTTGCAACTGAAAATTTTAAATTAACCAACCAAAAGTAGAATAGTTCAATTTGCAGTTAGAAAAACATATTTTGAACAAAAAATACAAGTTTTCAGTAAGACTAATTATTTTTTAAATAAAATTAATATAAATTTTCAAGCAAAAATTTCATCAAAAAGAATTATTCTTCAACTGAAAAGAAACGAATTTTTAGCCAAAGAAATTAATTTTTAATCACACTGATGAATTTCCCATCAAAAAGAGAATTTTTATGTAAATATATATTTTTTTCAACCAAAGAAATTAATTCAAAAAAGGTAAATTTTCTATGAAAAGGTGGAATAGTTGAAATGAATTTTCAACTTAAATGATACCTGTTCAACGAAAGAATAGTTACATCTTCTAGAAAAAATAAATTACTCAAATTGTTAGTTCGTAAAATAAATTTTCGAACAAAAAAGAAACAAATTATCGTAAAAATTTTGGAATTTTGTTGAAAAGCCAAAATTTCAAGTTTTGATCACACAAAAAATGATGAAAAATTCAATTATGCCGTCGAACTGTGCAAGATACAAAAAAAGGAATTAATCAACTCAAATTGCGCCCACCAAGAAGGTGTACAAATTAGTTATTAATTAATGTTTTATCTGACTAGTACTTTTTGATTTATTCGATCGATTTATCCTTATGACTTTTTTTCGATAAAAAGAACGGTGCTTTTTGAAAACCGTACAAGATTATCGCAACAACTTTTTGAATTTTTTCGAAACATCAACAACGTAATATTGATCGCACCAATAATAATGAAAAATCAAAAATTCTACCTAGCGGTAAAACTGCACAAGATACAAACAGAAAAATGAATTAGGTACTTTCGCCTTCAACACTGAAAACTGGCATAAGTTGATCTTACGGATTTAACTTTCATTTTAACTTCAAACGATGTTGTCTCTTTTTAATTGAGAACCTTAATAATATCTAAATCTTAACATTCTCCAACATTTTATGGGATGACTGAAAAATCAAGAAAAATTACATTACAGACATCGTAAAATTTACAAATTGAGAAGTTTACGAATAAAAAAATTGAATTCGATTCAATTGAATTAAAAAAAAAGTTTAATAGATATTATTTATTTGTTTTTGAAAATATAATAATCAAATATCTTTATATTGAATAAAGATATTTGATTATTATATTTTCAAAAACAAATAAATAATATCAATTCAATTGAATCGAATTCAATTTTGGAGCGTTGGAGCGTAGCCGCGCACCGTTGGCGCGCTCAAGCTTGGCGCTGAGTGTCACACGCCGCCAACATATTTTTTAAATAAGTTTTCTAAATCGTGAAAAAATTGACATAAGAATATATATTGTAAGAAAATTCTTGCAGGCCTATACTGATTTTTCTTTAATATTTTTGTATAACGGTCTAATTTGTAAGAAAGTAATTATTAGTAGAAATTTAAAAAGATTACTAATAGTTTAGGAATATTAATATGAAAACTATTCATTAATGCAGATTGATGAATTTTTAATTTTAACAATATATCATCAATATTTATTGTTATGAATAGCCAAATATTACAAAAACGCGAGAATCTTTTTTGGATGTGAATTATTATACTTTAAGGTCTTCATTAATTCTGACATCATACTTATCTAAGTAACTAGAAAAATTATATTAATTTATTTTTAACATACCAAAAGAATTAAGAACAACGTACAAAGCGAAAACCGGAGTAAACCGAATCCTCATTTTTTTAAATGTTTGAAAAATTAATTAGCGCACAATTTTTAGAACAACGTAACTAACGAATGTTCTGATGTTTCGTGTACATATGTACTAGCTGCTCTGAGATATTTGTTCTTCTCCTTCCCAGTTATGAATTGCATATATGTAGTGTTGCGAAACTTTGCAAGATAAATAATTTTAATTCATATGACCTTCAAATATTTTGTAGTAGTTAAACTCTCAAACGAGGTTATTGATTACGCCTTCAGAAACTCAGATAATTACTGTTTAAAATACACGTATGTATGCGTATTATTCGACCTCGAACACTACAGTTCGAAGAGTTAAAAATATTTTTTTAAACAATTTTTCAGCAGGATGAAAAATCAAAAAAATCAAATAGAAAGTATTGGTCGAGATGTAAGAAGGTCATGAGAGTGCGGTTACCCCGAACAGACCAAACTGTTCAAGCTACAAATAGTTCCGCGCTTGCGCAGTTTAATGTAATAACATATAGCACACACCTTTCGGAGGGACTGATCTCCGCAAGTTAGGGTAACCAATGCCTCGAATCTGAAGCAGACGCCAGGCCTGAGAAACGACCGTATCACATAAAATATAATACAAATTAAAGATAAATTATTATATTCACCAATATAATTAAGAATGCATGCTGAAGTTAAAACCAAAATATAGACAATCTTCATTTTTTTAAACTGGAGAAAAAACTGAATATCACTACAGTGAATAATTCGGTTGACAACTGTGAGTTATGGGTATTTCACTGCGCCATTAACGTACAAATATAACATTATCTCACATACATTTGAGATAACAGCATCATAATCATCAAGGTTGTTTTTCTTCGATATTTATTTTTTACATTCTCGTTCTAATAAGAAGGTATTGACTTGATGTAAAAATTGAGCATGATGGATATCATCCAATCTCGCCATTTTTGGACACAATGATAGAAAATCAATGGTTTTACTTCGGCCTGTGTAATAGAACTTAAAAAAAAATAGCCTTTGTTATACTTTTACGGCCTAGGCAGAATAAATGATTTCGTTAGACAACCATTTTGATGAATTAGACAATTTAGGTATTGGATGCAACAGCTTGTCAAACGCTTAGAACCGCGTAGAATTATTGTCCACTTGGAACGCACTGGTAATAGGCCTTTGTTACTTTGTGTTTCAGCTTTTAAATATTATAAATAATTAAAGGAATAATTTTGTAGAAAAATCGGAAATGCCTAGATGTTGTATGTATCCAAAGATTGTATTCATGATATATAATACGCAAAAACATGTGGTCAAATAGCAGAAAAGCATATTGTTAATTTGGAAAGGACCAGCGCTGTAATTTTTCTTCATAACATATTGGGTTTCTGCTCAAATTTAATACATTTCTTCTTTTAATTATAAACAGTACATATTATGATTAGGCAATGTAAATAGTATAAATTTTTGAAACCCACGCTTTTCTAATAGCTCAGGAATAATAATAATAATACTTTGAAGGTGTTCTCACGTTGGTGACGTGGTAGAGCTGAGGCTTTCCTCTCATGACTTTGATGGCTATGTTGGCGGTTACATTGCTACTGACAGAGTCTCTCATGCCAAACAGTCTGATAACGAAGAGGAGAGAGACTAAGAAGTACACCCAAATACAAATAATAATGAAGTGTATGTTAAAGATACTGAAACGCTTGTCAATTCCTGAGGATCGTCGAGGCGTTTCTGGATCAACAGCTGGGTTTTGAAACGAAAATGGCAAAAGAATACAATTCAAGAAAAAAATTTGTTACAAAGTTTCCGAATATACGGAAAGTCGCACTAAGAGATCTTGTCGCTAATATGAAGGACATCAGGAATAATCTAGAAATAAAAAAGCCCAAGAAATGGCGATTAAACAACAAGTTATTTGGCGTAGAAAAAAGACCGAGAAGAGCATCAGTTAGAGGAAGTCGCGTCATACGGTTAAAAAGGGAAAATTAATGTTTTTCTTCAACCTATCGATGATCCAACAATACCACACCATCCAGTGGTGAATGGCCTTATACAACCAGAGCCAGAAGTAGAGGTTCAGCAACCAAAAAAGTGACAAAGAACGACATACCATATCAACAAAGATGTTATGCGCCTTTATTTTTTGGCAAAAAATGTGGACAAAGTGTGAAGAGAGAACATCACAGACTCTTCTTGCTTAAGCTCCCAGAGCTATCCAAAAAAATAAATGAGCAGAATCTGGCAAATCAAAAACGCTCAATATCTGTGAACAGATTGCTTTCGACTGTTGAAATAGCTGCTATGAAAATGAAAGTGGAAGAACAGCTTCCTATTGATAAACTCCCCTTGAAAGATGTGGACAACGAAGACTTGATTGAAGCTGAAGGCATAGGTGTTAGGGATAATAATCATTATGTACCAGATCCACTAGAACCATATTCAGATTTTAATAACGACGATAAGGATAGCGAAATCCCAGAAAAATTACAGCACCTTGAAAGGAATTTTGGTCATGCTTTACTAGAGTTCAGATATGTAAAACCAACACTAAAGTATTCTCTGCCCAAAATGAACGTCACAAATGATCTGCCTGTACTAACAGAATACCTCAACAGCAAGGTTTTACCTACATATTTGAATGTAACAGAAACTGTGTTAAAGGTATAAACTCTTGTACACTGTGCAGCAGTGGCAACTGTTAGAACGCTGGGCTGCATAACTATACCTGCAAACCCAGTTTTCATCCCAGTAAGGGATCGAGATCCATCATGGGAAATCAAGTTGGATATGGATGTCAGTAAAGTAAGTAAAGTAATATATGACTAACTACTGCTTGGATGTTTCGGGGAAAATAAAAAGATGCAATTTAGAAACTCCGTGGTTTAAACTAGAGTAAGCAAGTACAAGCAATAGCCCTGCAACTCCCGACGGCGGAGATTTGATGTTTTTATTATCAGATTGCGTCGCTACAAGAAAAGTAGTGCACATAGACAACAAAATCGTCTTGAACAGGGCAAATAAATCGAAAGCTCCAGGTCCAGACATGGTGCACAATTTCTGGTACAAGTATCTGATCAAATTTTGCTTTGTTGATTGCAAAGTTTGGCGCAGAGTTTGAATTCAAAATGTCGCCGAATGTCACTGAAGAGTTAGTAAAAAAATTGACAGGTTTCTCATCGCACTTTGTAAATACATCAACAGTGCTATTTGGAAAGTAATCTATTCTTACTGGTCTACTGGTCAACAAGTCTTTAGGAAAATAAAACCTTTGTTTCATTTTTTGCTTAAATTATTTCACTTTGCACATTTTATATCAAAAAATTTCAGGAGGATTTCGAGCACTCCTTATTAAATCGATATACTTGTCTGCTGTCTCTATTTTTCTACTTTTATCTTTTTTATTGTACATGACAGAATTCGCACCGCATTGGCAGTATGAATCCCCTCGCATGAGATAATTGTGCGGAATTTCAACTTGAAATTTTTGTGACAACAATGACAGAAAAAGGAGCATTTCATAGTTTCTGTTTTGCCCCCCGCACACATAAAAGAAGTATGATTCTATCATAATAATCATCTTGGTACTCTTTCATATCAACATGCAACAAGAGATTTGTAAGAGTATCAATTCCTTTTCTGACATTGTTTTTAAAAATTAGGAACAGTTAAATTTTTCACGGGAATTTTTCAAAATGTGTACATAAAAATTTACATTCATATCAACTTAAGATACAGTTTATCAGTACATGATAATTTTTGAAGTGAAAGATTCAATCTGAAACCTAATACGGGAGAGCAATGAGTCTCAGAATGGGGAATGATGTTGCAATGTACATAATAATTCTTGCAATTGTGTCATTAGTTTTCAATAGTTTTTTAAGCATTGGGAATCTAACAATCTAAATAACTTAACAATTTAATACCAAATATTGAAAAACTGCATTGCGGGAAATTTGTGAATGAAAAGTATATTTCTAGAAATCAGTTTTTTGTTCGCAATTTCCATTTGTTTCAGCTAACATTTTTCCCATGATTGTGCCGCTGGTCGAAGTGGGTGGAACATGAGTATTATGCAGAACTAATTTGTTACTAAACAAAAACAAACATACTACTTTTTTCAAACACAGAGAAGACTTTCTTCAAGTCCTATTTTAGGTCTTTTATAAAGAGGATTTCCGTGTCTTATATACCTCGGTCAGCTAAATGTTAATATCTGCAGTTAATAACCAACTTGAAATGCCTACAACTGGCCAACGAGGGCTTCGACTTTTAGGCACCAGTGATGCGTCTCAGAATCAGTCCCCTGCTCCTTTCCAGTCCAGACTTTACAGTAGACAGTTCGAACGTACGCCACCAGAGAAACACCGCATAGATTAGCAGTTTCTTATCAAGAATAAATCCTAGATACTTAGCAATTTCTTTGATTCCCAATTGTTGTCCTGCCAGTTTTAATGTACTCCAGGTTCCCCACTCATATCTTCTGTGGAATAAAACTGCGCCTGTCTTACTCGGATTGACCGATAATCCAGTCTTCTTAAATCATGAATCTACTATCCGTCGTCCTTGCTTGCAAGGACTTCAGGGCCAACCGTTCGGGCCAAGTTGGACTTTAGGCGGCTTTGCTTACCTCGGAGGTGACTTGCCTTCTTCTCCTAACATTATCTAGCCTGGAAAATATCCCTTGATCAGGCGATTTACGGTATTTCTGTCCGACTCTTAGTATGCACGGCGAGGCAATTTCAGAGTGCCTCGCAGCCATGTCTCTCTGCCCGGAAGTAGTCATTGAGGTCTCCTTAATTTTTCTGTACACAGACAGGCTTCTTCTGTTTCTGGTCGAAAAGCTTGAAGTTGTCCTGTCCAAAGTAGTATAAGGGCCTGGTGTTGAGGACCGCAATACTTAAACTTAAGATTAAGACAGACAATTTTTAGACCCAGGATTCCTACAACGGCCGGAGGACCACGGACGGGGCCTTCAATTTACCAGGGAACCTCGCTGTAGCTTTTACCATCTCTTGGAACAACTCAACTCTACTCACCTTAAGATATGCACCTTCTCAAAGCCTTGCGGCGACCACTTTTTTGTGTAGCCAAGCTTTAGCCGTTGAGTCAACTGCCACAAATACAAGGAACCATTCTCTGCAGAAGGAGATCTTGATTTATGGCCAATGACCAGGGTACATTCATGCGACCGACATTAAGTTACCCTTCCTGAAGAGCTTAAACTGCTCTGTAGTGAGCACTGTATCCAAATAGTTCGTATTCGTAACCACCATCGTCAGGGGATCAAGCCTTTGACCGGCTGTCAATTTAGCCCCCGAGGACTCCCTGTTCGTCAGCTGCTTGGTTGCATTGTGCCTCTTCACAGACTCAGCCGACTTTAGTGGGTCGCTCATGTTCTAAAAACCGCAGCTACTCTACTAGCCTGCTGAGCTTGCCTCTTCAGTCTCGTTGACAGAGAACTGTTGATGCCTTTCTTTTTTTCGGGGGACTCATTGGGCGCTCCTGTTTACATCGCCTCATTTAGAGGCAACGTAGATCCCTCAGCTCCAGCAAGAGTTGCAGGCACAGCCGCCGCCTGAGTTTGGCTTTCCACAGAGACAGAATGGAAGGAAAAGGTTATGCGAGACGGGTTAGGGACCAACCCCTCTCCCTCTCCGCCACCACCTTCCCTTCTTTTTTTAATTTTGATTTCTGGTGTTCCATTTTGATGTCCACGAGTAGCTAGGAAAATAAAATGTTCGCCACTGCAGAGCCCAGAACGCAAGGTTAAGACTAATTGATCCGGGAGATCGCCCGGTGTCACCAAGATCTCTTTAGGGTACCTTCGTAACCTCTAGGTGCCAGAGTGTCAGGGTCCGGAAGGGACCTTGACCCAGGGATTCAGAATTTCCGTGTTAGCTACGCTCTTTCGCCTTTCTACCTTACTACAATCATGCATACCAGGAGAGACTGATTATAGGGGTCCTTTCATCCATATGCATACACATACAGGCCGAGGTCTGTTTAACCAATATGTCCCACACGCTTAAGACTCCCCACCACCTACAAGGTCTTACAGCCCCTGGGTAACGAATTTCGTTTCTTACAGACATCATTCATGCATTAAGCATAAATCATAAACGGCCGAATAATTACTAGTTGTGTTTTATAAAACATAGATTTCTTTTTTTTATCGATAGATTCTCTCAAATGGACAATTCTTCTACGCGGTTGCTACAAAATAAATTGTTCGCCTGTAAAAAGTTTGCAAATTAGTTTCAGACTATATTTATATAACTATAATATATGAGAAGCCTCTATAATAACTACCTACGAAAACTATTTTGAACCAAACACTAATTTACTATTAAAATAGGTCTTGAGCTGATACAACAATTTCCTGGTTATATCAGGTCACAGTAAAATTTGCTCTACCAACAAAAATGTTGATTAACCAAATTTTTAGTCTCAATTATATCCACAATTAAGCTTTGACATTTAACTTTTTGAATAAAAATAATTAATGTCGAAAAAATTCCAGAAAGTATCGTCCTTAGCATACTGTTTACAAAAAATTGCTATTTTTATTTGTTTCGTCTATTTCTTTTTTTGGACACTCATTCAACATACATTTATTCATTCTTAAGTCCGCTCGACACTTTTTGTTAGCGAATTTTCACAAAACGGGTTGACCTATGTTTCTCAATTTGCAATTAAATATTATTAGACAATATACTATTTTATGTTTTTTTCCAACTTTCCCAGTACTAAGAAAGTATCTTTCGCGTGTAAGTTAGGTTTTAAACAATTTCAATAATATTTTTCTAACATTTGACGATATATTTTTTTAAAAATCATTTAATTTGAGGTCACGGTCTTTCAGTGTGCATACCTATTATTAAAAATTACACTCCAATTTAAAGGCAAAAAATATTTTGATAATATTATTATCAAAATAGAAGCACTTAAATAGCATTGACCGAGCGCGTGAGAGGTGATAACTTCAGAACCTAGTTGCACCGCGCCATTTAGCTCGCTAGAATACATCGTTTGTAACCAATATCCTTGAAATAGATGTACATAAAAAACCTTATGTAAGCAGAAAACGAGTGCATCTTCAATTCATTCTGAATATTAGCTAATACGGAATTACACATTTTTCAAAATTGAGAAAACTTTGAATCTGATTCCTAAGCAAATATATCTATAAATATTGAAAATTAATTATTCAAATATTAAATGTCTTCGAGTTTCAATGACCTCCAACTGGTAATAGAATGAGAACAAGAAATCAAGAAAATGTGGCTAATAATATTAGCAAAGAAAAACAAGGTATTTCACATGATTCCTTTGAAGCTCAGAATTTCAATACTTATGAAAGTGAATAAAAAATGAATGATTGATTTATAAGATTTTTTTTTCTTTTGTAAAACTCTGCATGAGTAAAATTTAGGGCATACTTAATATCCATATACTACCATAAACTACCAGAAATAAAGGAAACAGGATTTTCTTAATAAGTAATACATTAAAAATATTAAGGATGCTTTCAGTATACATTCAAGCTCATTACTCAACATTTTTATATTTTTTTGAATGTTTGTAATGAGCCGGTAAAAACGTTTATATAATGTAAGATTCAAATACTTCATGATCTTACCCTGATAAAAAATAATTACTTGTGCTTTGATATTAAAATTTGTATTCAAAAATCTAAACAAATACATAAATATACTTATATAATGGAGTATAGGGGCCTAACCACGTGACGCGATGCTGTTGTCGAGCAAATTGAGGATCCGAAGTTATAACCTTTCACGCGCTTAATCTATGCTATTTAAATAATTCTTTTTTTCAACAAATAATTCCACTAAGGTTATACTTTTCAGGAAACTTCATTATATCCTAATAAACTTTTTTTTTACTGGAAGTTTTCGCTTACTCAAAATCCCCTTGATATACCAAGTGTTTGAAAATTGTCCCAAGGCATTTTGCTACTGCATACTTAAAAAATGTATAACTTTTTTATTTAACAAAATAAATTAATTTTCAGTGAAACATTATCTTAAAAACAGTTTGAAGGTGAGAATTTAAAATTTTGATCTGAAAAAATTCAGAACTTTGTCTTTCGGACCGAGCTAAAGTGCAAATATTTAGTACATTTTATTGTCTGAAAAATTATGATTTTTTATTTAGTATCGAATCAGTAAAAGATACAACTTGTTTGCTAAATGAAGAAAATGCTCCATGAAATTTTCTGAAAAGTGATAAGTTATTAAGTTGAATTTTTGAAAACTGATTTTCAAATTATCAAAGACCAACTTGAGCGGCTTGAAGGGGACAAATTTTGAACATTGAAAATAAAATAGTTGCTTGCAAATATCAATTTCAAAACAAATTAAACATTTTGAACAGAAAACATAATCTAAAATCGACGAAAAAGGGTGTTCTAAAGTTCCAAAAGTTATTTCCAACTATGCTATTTGATTTCGCTTTATAGAAGTTATTTTGAACTATAGGTATTATATGATTTTGCCGCCCGGATAGTAAGGCCAAAGAACTGCATTAATAAATTAATATCCACGAAAATTGAAGAAAATGCATCAATTTTTTTATCTCGGCGTAGTAAAATTTGAGTAGATTTAAAATTGGATTCGGGTAACCAAGATTATTATACTTCAGATTACAATTTTTTTTATTAAATTACTGATACACAGTTCGTAGTGAATCTTCATTGGAAACAAATTCACTGAAAAGATCTGGAAAGATTGGATACCTTTTTCCTAATTTACATTGCATCATTTCATTTGCTGGCATATTTTCAACTGCGCCGCTTATCATATTGATTTTTATTCTCGAATGATTTCTATCGGACCTATAGATTCCACGAAGAAGCCCGGTGTGCTCTAATATTGCAAAAACGTTACCATTAGATGTTGATAAAACAATGTGCTCTCTATTTGGGACCGGCATAAATTTGCCATTTCCTAGTAGCAGTTGAATTCGTTTGTTAGAAGGAAAAACATATCTTCGAAATTCAAATCGCTGGCTTCGATTTCTTTGAGGAATTAGCCGAATGTATCCAAGTCGTGCAAGTGAATATCCTAGTACTTCATGAGAAGGAGGCCTGCCTGGAGGAGACTTGGACCTAACAGAAATAGGAGGCTTTTCAGAAATTGAAGACCGATTAGGAAAACATTCCTGGCCGAAAAGATAAATTCCAGCATCATTATTTTGTAGTGAATCGTAATTCGATACAATTTTAAGAAAACTATGTGGGGAGATTGGATTATTTGAGCCTACTGGACAATCCCTTCTTTCATCGGCTGTCATATTCTCAACTGCGCCATTTATCATATTTATTTTCACTCTCGAATGATTTCTATCAGGCCTATGCATTCCACGAAGAAGCCCACTATACTCTAATAATGCAAAAACTTCACCATTGCACGTTGATAATACAATATGCTCTCGGGTTGGCACAGGCAAAAATCTACCATTTCCTGCTCTCAATTGAAGTCGTTTGTCGATAGGAAAAGTATATCGTCGAAATTCGAATCGCTGGTTCGCATTAATCTGGGGAATTAGCCGAATGTATCCAAGTTGTCTAAGCGAATATCCTAGTACTTCATGTGAGGGAGCCCTGCCAGGAGGAGATTCGGACATGGCACGAATTGGAGACTCTTCACGATCCGAAGTTCGGACAGGCACATCTTTTCGGTCACAAATGTAATCATCAGGATCACGATTTTGTAGTGAATCATAATTTGAAACAACTTTCATAAAAGTATTTGGGAAGATTGGGTGATTTTTTCCTACTGGACAATCCCTAATTTCAATTGGGGTCATATTGTCTACTGCGCCGCTTACCATATTCATTTTTACTCTCGGACTATTCCTTTGTGTCCTATATATTCCACGAAGAATCCCGCTATCCTCTAATATTGCATAAATATCACCATTCGATCCTGATAACACAATAAGTTCTTGGGTTAGCATGGCAATAAAGTTTCTCTTTTCTAATCGCAATTTAATTGGTGCACCAGGAGGGAAAACGTATCTACGAAATTCAAATTGAATGTTCGGATTTGTGCGAGGAACAAGCCGAAGGTGTCCAAGTAGTCCAATTGAATATCCAAGAATTTCGAAAGAGTTAGACCCACCAGCTAAAGATCTGGACCTAGCAAGAACAGGAGGCACTTCTGGAAAAGCTCCTTCAAGTGAATGTTGTCGGCCAGCAGAAAAATTAGAAGGACCACGAATACGTTTGCTTTTTGTGAGCTCGCTAGACTGTCCACTGCATTCTGCAAAAAAAATAACAGATGCTTTTTTTCAGCATATTCATGTATTCTATCTTTGCTCGCATACAACGTTACGTTGCAGAACAAATTTTTCTGATGTTGTAATCAAAATTGTGAGAAATAATTGAGAAATGTAATAATTGTTTTAAAATTAACAAAAGTGTATTTATATTAGTAATGCCCATGGGACTAGAATTTGTTGATTTTGGGCACATTTTGTATTAGAGATTAGTCTGATGTCAATGAAATGTGATTTAAAGAAAATATTATTAACACACAATTTTTTATTACAATCGGTTCTGCTGCAAGATGTACATTAAGTGGCTTAAAACAACATGATTTTTCAAATTTATCAAACATTCAATAAGAAAATGCAGCTACCCTTTCTTGTAAATGTATTCTTTTTGATAAGGAATTAACCTTTTTAGATTTATAGTCTTCTTATTAATCAAATATACAAAACAATTGTAGATACAGCAGATCCAAACTGTTTTTCCTTTCTTCGACCGTTTTAATTTTTCAATCAGTATTTTAGCTAAATTCAGCAAATGTTCGGTCTTACGGTCAATGATAAAATCAAAATAAAAGCATCCGAAATAACATGTGAAAAACATATTTATTTCTTTTAAAAAAATCCTGAACGTTTCGACCAACACTGCGGGTCTTTATCAAGAGTCGATATAAAAATCTATAATTTAATAACAAATTGTATGAGCGTAAGAATTCTAATAATTAGTGTCGTAAAAAGGATATCGGTTTTAACAAAAAAAATTTAAAAAAGTTATTATATTAAAACATACCTGAGTCAAAAAATAAACAAAAAAA
>NC_046658.1:165322033-165343359 GCF_010883055.1 Belonocnema kinseyi | reverse complement strand
TTTGGATGTGCTTAGAAAATTTTCTTTGGGGAGAAAGATGCCGCTGAGGAAACTTGCCGCAGTTTTGCCATCTTTGCAAGATTTAAACAAATTTACTCGGGAGAGAGATGCCGCTGGGGACATTTGCCGCAGTTTTTCCGTCTTTAGAACTATTTGCGAATTTTTGTAAGAGTGGGATGCCGCTGGGGAAACTTGCTGCAGTTTTTACATCTTTGCAATAATTAAACAAATTGATTCGGGGAAGAAATGCCACTGGGGAAATTTGCCGCAGTTTTGCTATCTTTGGAACTACTTAGCGAATTTTTGTAGGGGCGAGATACCGCTGAGGAGACTTGCCGCGGTATTGACATCTTTGGATGTGCTTAGAAAATTTTCTTTGGGGAGAAAGATGCCGCTGAGGAAACTTGCCGCAGTTTTGCCATCTTTGCAAGATTTAAACAAATTTACTCGGGAAAGAGATAGATAGAACTTAGAAAATTTTCTTGGGCGAGAGATGCCGCCGTGGAGTTTTTCCATCTTTTTAAGTAATTAAAAGATTTTCTTGGGAGACATATGCCTCTGGAGAGACTTGCCGCTGGTAGGCGATGTCCCAGATATAACAGTCCTGGGAGGCTTGCCGCAGTCTTAATATTTTAATACAGGCTTGAAAAATTTTTCCGCAGAAAAGATCCCACCAGTAAGACAACCAGTCCAGAGATACTTGCCGCAGTCGTGGTATACCACAGATGCGACAAGCCATACATGTGATGGGCCGCATGTGTGACGTGCCGCAGAGAGACTTGTTCCATGTGACCAAAATTTTGATTAACAAAATTTTTCGCCTCATTTATATCCACAGTTAGCTTTGACCTTTTTTTACAGAACACGTAGTTTTTCTTTCAGTCATCGAAATAAAAATAAACAAAATAAAATTGTTGAAGAAAGGAAATAAAGTACAACAAAATATTGCCTACCAAAATTAGACTTTTTAATTTTTGCTTCAACATCATTTTTTTTAGGCGAAAATGTACACACTTCCAATCTAATTTTTTTAAATTATTCTCTTTTCAAAAAGTCTTTTTCAGTTATATTATGTAAAGCTATTTATTTCCGATTCATTTAGCTTAAAAAATGAGATTGTTCAAATAACACTGAAAATATTAACTTTTCATGATGTATTAAAAATATAAAACAGTGCATTTTCACGATTCACTAAAAAAATATCTTTTTTTAACAATATTTATTATTTAAGCTATTTCAAATAAAGTGGAAATTTTTTAGAAACGTTGTAGGTTTTCAAATGAAAATAATTAATGTCGAAAGAATTCTAAAAAATATACCGTCCGTAGGATGAAGTTTCCACAAAATTTTTTTTTTCTATTTTTAAATTAATATTATTAAGCAATAGACAATTTTTAGCTTTTCCCTAACTTTTCAGGCACTGAGAAAGTACACTTTGCCCGGAAGTTAGATTTTAAACAATGTGAATAATAGTTGCCCAACTTATAACGATTTATTTCTTTAAAATTATTGGATTTCAAGAAATAGGTTTTTAACTTTGATACTTATTGTTGAAAATAATCATCCGATTAAAAAGCAGAAAATAGAAGAAAGTTCCGTCTCTACATTTAATTAAAAAATGAAAAAAATCTAAAATCAATTATAAATTTCTTTATAGAAGTTATTTTGAACTATAGGTATCATATGATTTTACCGCCCGGATAGCGAGGCCAAAGAACTACATTAGTAAATTAATATCCACAAAAGTTGAAGAAAATGTATGAATTTTTTTCTCGGCGTAGTAAAATTTGAGTAGTTTTAAAATTGCATTTGGGTAACCGAGATTATTATATTTCAGATTACAATTTTTTTATTGAATTAATGATACACAATTTTCAGTGAGTCTTCATTTGTAAAAGGTTCAGCAAAGCAGTTTCGGAAGATTGGATATCTTATACCTAATTCACATGAAGACATTTCATCGGTTGTTATATTCTCAACTGAGCCGCTTATCATATCACTTTTTAGTCTCGAATTATTTCTATTAGCCCTATCTATTCCACGAAGAAACACAGTACCCTCTAATATAGGAAAAACGTCACCATTGGATGTTAATAAAACAATGTGATCTCGGGTTGGCACCGGCACATATCTACCTCTTTCTTGCAGCAAAGGAATTAATTTCTCGATAAGAAAAACATATCATGGAAATTCAAATCGCTGGTACCAAGTTATTTGGGGAATAAACCGAATGTATCCAAGTCGTGCAAGTGAATATCCTAGTGCTTCATGAGAAGGAGGCCTGCCTGGAAGAGACTTGGACCTACCTCAAATAGGAGGCTCATCAGGAATTGAAGACCGGTTAGGAAAACATTTTCAGCTGAAAAGATAAACACTCTGATCATGATTTTGTAGTAAATCGTAGCTTGATTCAACTTTAACAAAACTATGTAGGGAGATTGGATTATTTGAGCCTACTGGACAATCCCTTCTTTCATCGGCTGTCATATTCTCAACTGCGCTGTTTATCATATTTCTTTTCACTCTCGAATGATTTTTATCTGCCCTATGCATTCCACGAAGAAGCCCACTATACTCTAATATTGCAAAAACTTCACCATTGCACGTTGACAATTCAATATGCTCTCGGGTTGGCACGGGCACAAATCTGCTACTTCCTGCTCGCAATTAAAGTCACTTGTCGATAGGAAAAACATATCGTCGAAATTCGAATTTCTTTGTTCCCATTCATCTGGCAAATTAGCCGGATGTAACCAAGCTGTCTAAATGAATATCCTAGTGCTTCATGAGAAGGAGGCCTGCCTGGAAGAGACTTGGGGCTGCCTCAAATAGGAGGCTCATCAGGAATTGAAGACCGGTTAGGAAAACATTTTTAGCTGAAATGATAAACACCCTGATCATGATTTTGTATTAAATCGTAACTTGATTCAACTTTAACAAAACTATGTAGGGAGATAGGATTATTTGAGCCTACCGGACAATCCCTTCTTTCATCGGCTGTCATATTCTCAACTGCGCTGTTTGTCATATTTGTTTTCACTCTCGAATGATTTCTATCAGCTCTATGCATTCCACGAAGAAGACCACTATACTCTAATATTGCAAAAACTTCACCATTGCACGTTGATAATTCAATATGCTCTCGGGTTGGCACGGGCACAAATCTGCTACTTCCTGCTCGCAATTAAAGTCTCTTGTTGATAGGAAAAACATATCGTCGAAATTAGAATTGCTGGTTCCCATTCATCTGAAAAATTAGCCGGATGTAACCAAGCTGTCTAAATGAATATCCTAGTACTTCATGTGAAGGAGTCCAGCCAGAAGGATATTCGGACCTGATACGAATAGGAGATTCCTCAGGGTCAAAAGACCCGGTAGGAAAATGTTCTCGGCCGAAAAGATAAGAATCGGGATCACGATATCTACAAATTCGAATTGAATGTTGGTATTTGTGCGGACAATACGCCGAAGATGTCCAAGTTGTCCAAGTGAAAATTCAAGAATTTTGAAAGAGTAAGATCCACAAGCAAGAGATCTGGACCTAGTATGAAGAGGATAAACTTCTGGAAAGTGCAATTCAGATAAATGTTGCCTGCCAGCGGAAGAAGTAGAAGGACCGCGAATACGTTCGCTTTCAGAAATCTCTTAGGACTGTGAACAAAATTCTGCAAAAGAAATAGTAGATTCTTTTCTTTGACATATTCATTTCTTATATCTTTGGTTGAACTCAGTGTTACTCTCGGCTTGGAGAAATCCCGTTTTTTGATCAAATGTTTATATTTTGTTTAATAATCAAATTGGAGAGAAAAATAAAAAAATCGCTCGATAAAAATTATTATTTTTATTTTATGAACTTAATTTCAAATAATGAACATTGAGATACGATGAAGATGTTCATATTTAATTTAAATGAAAAATTAAGTTAAAGATGTCAGTGGTAAATATTTTGCCAATTTTTAAACGGGCAAAATTATTACAATTTATCCTAAAATTATTTTGAACGAATGTGTGAAATTTTTCACTCTTTTTCTTAGAGCAACTTTTGTCCATTCATGTTTTTCATAGCTTGAATCGTTTTCCCAAAAAAATTTCTGTTTTCATTTGGAAAGTTTTTTACTATTCAAACAAAAACTGCGTGTCCTATCAAAATATAATCAATAACATATTTTTAGCTCTTTTTTTATGAACAACTTTTGTCTTGTACATCTTTTTATGGTGCACAATTGTATCTAATTCATTTCCCTGTTTGTATCATGAGCAGTTTTATCGCAATGATAAATTTTCTTTTTCCTATCTTGCACAGTTTGATCACATATTTGAATTTGTGATTTTTCATTATTTTCTGTGGGATTGAAACTTAAATTTTCGACTTTTCGATAAAATGTGAATTTGAAAAATACTCAGATAGCTTGAAGGGTACTGCCATATTTAAAAAATAAAAAAAACTAATTAATTTTCAACAGAATAGTCTGTTTTTTAAGTCGAAAATGATTTGTTACTCAAAGATAGAAAAATAAAATTTTCTGTTAAGCCAGAATATTTAGCAAAATGAAGTAATTTTCAACTAAAGCGAAACAAATTTTCAGCCAAAGAAATTTTTTTTTAAACACAATTATTTATTTAGTGTACCATGAACATTTAAAAAAAATTGTCCCGAAATGAATTTTTGTTAAATATTGTTAATTTCGTTTCAAACAATTATGTTTTTAAACTAAGAACCTTAAAATCTTCGAAAAGTTTTGTATTTTTTGCATCTTGAAAAGAAACGCAAAAATAATTTAAAACGCGTCCATAATTTTGTATCAAAAAGAAATTTACCATCTATACTCTAATTTAGAACATATTATGTTTATTTCATATACTTATTTAAAAGATTTAAAATAAATTTGACTGAGTTTATGTATAATATTTAACTTTTCTAAGCTTTTTTCAACCATTTTATTTAATACATAAATTAGTAATTACGATTAAAATTAAAAAAAAGACTAAATAAAAAATTAAATAACATGATACTTTTTACGTACTTAATGCTCATTTTATTTTTTAACCACATGCTCAAGATATATTAAAAAACATCCACGTACCACTTGAAAAGATTAAAATATAATTATTTTATTTATTCATAATGAATAAATAAATTGTGTTTTTCAATATTTATAATGAGCACGCGAACAGCAGCCAATGAAGCGCCTTATGCATCGCATGCGCAGTAGTTCAGAGTGTACGTTTTGGGAGCACTGCCTGAATAGCGTGACAATTTCGATAAATACGCGCGCGCTTGATAAACGGATTCGGGATAGTGAGTAACAATTTTTCTCCAAAATATATCTACTAAAATTGCAAAACTCCCTTCAGGACAGAAAAATGTAAAATTTAGACATTTTGGAATTTTTCACAATTTTTTAGTATATGATCTCACTGTGAGCTTGCCACGAGCATTTTGGTGCTATTATAAATATGATATTGATTTCCGTATCATTTTGAAATTTTTTACTGCGCATTGAAACAAGTTGAGAAATTGGGAAATATTGTAGACTTAAATGTTTTCAGTTCAAAGTTATAACTGGAAAGTAAATTTTTATTTTGTTAAGAATTGATATTATTGGATTGGGCTCCAGTAAAGTCTTAAATTGTCATAAAATGAAGGTCGAGTTCTTTAGTCAATATTGGATTTATAGCATTTACAAAATTCTTAAAAAACAAAAGAAAATTAACATTTTAAGCTAATAATCGCACGATATAAAAAAATTTAACAGAATTCCATTTTACGTTCAAACTATGAAAGGTAAAAAGTAGATAAGTCAATAAAAATTGTGCATCTAAAAAATATCTACAAGATGCGGTTAAAAAATAACATACAAACGTTGTTCACCCAAAAAGATCAGTAAATTTGTAAAATTGCCACAATTTTACCGCTCACAGAGATGAGTTGGACCTTTTCCCCCCTTTATTGACTCGGGTATAATACTGGATGAGTTTGAGAAAATTTTGTCTCAAGAAGCGTTGAAGTTTTGAAGATATCAAACATCCAGAAAATAAATTGCAATTCGAAAAAAGATCGAGGGATATTCGTAAATGTCAATTTTTCTAAGAACTTGGAGAACAATAAGCAAACAGTCACCAAAAATAACTTGCTGGTTTGTTTGATGATTTATATCAAAATTAATTTTGTAGGTAGATTAAAATATATAATGCAGTGAATACCAATTCTAAAATAAAGTATTTCTGTGTGTTTAACATTTTTTTTAAATCATTTGATTTTTGTTTTAAAGTGTTTTCAAAAACATGAAATGCGTGTTTTCAAATTTCGTTAACCGCAAAATTTCGAGAATTTTGTTGTTTCGAATTCTTCTAGCTTCTTCTTATTTTTGTTTCGAAATATTTTTATTTCGCTAAAAAACATTTACTGCAGTTTGATTTCTTTCGGTGATTCGAAATTTCGGAAATTTTTATTCCTCGAAAATTTTCTATTTTGTTTCTATTTTGTTTTTTTCTTGTATAATCCTGTAAAGTATTTCAAAATCGCGTGGTGTTTTAGGAGACAATAACAATTTACAATTTAAATAAAGAGTCAGCAAAAAAAACAAGAAAATCCACATGAGATTATTGCCACCATATATTGAATGGTAAAAATGTATTTGAAATTTGGAAAAAATGCAGGACATTTTTGTTATGATCAATGTGGAAATTGATTGAAATTGAAATAATTCAAATCAAAGTTTGTCAAGTAATTCTAAACTTTATCTACATTTTTAATTTCATTATCGAGTTTTTCTCTTTTTTTAATCATTATTATTTTTCCAATTTGTAAGCCTTTTCCCTTTGAACGCAATTTTTCAATTAAATGCATTTTAATGTTTATATATCATACATGATTACTTTGCTAAGTTTGATTTTAATCATTTTAATCAACTTACATTTCAATTCAACTGATAACTTTTTTCTTAACGAAATTGTACGTATAATTTTTTGGGTTTTCATAATTTTTGTGCCATAAATATTGCCTGATAGATAATTTTTTTTACTTATCATTTAAGTTCAATTGGAAAACGAAAAAGATTTTCTACATCAGAATTAAAAAAATTTTGAGAATAATCAATTTGAAAACAAATAAAATTAGCAAGAAATTAGATTCATAATCTGTTTCGAAAACGACCAAGTGCGATGGAAATATTTAAAATTCTCATAGCTGTTTTGAAGACGTTGATACTGCATAGGCACTAATATTAATATAGTATTTTTATTATATTATAGATTTTCTTCAATTACACATTTTTCTGTATAATATTTCTTTATCGTGTAATTGTTATTTTAACAGGAAAGTTATTTTTTACAATTAAGAACAAGAGTGCCTTGTAGTTTTCACATTTACTGAGAGAGAAGCTGAATTTTAATGAAGTTTCCGGCTTGATCTAGAGATGGCGCCAGCGGGTCTAGTGTTTAGCTTCTGTTCTATATTACCATGTATCACTAGCTTGCATTTCAATTTTGAAGTCGATTGTTCTATTAGTATGTCATTTGAAAGGCTACTGAACAATTCACCTTGATTGTTTCTGAAAAAATGAAAATATCAGAGGAGCGTGCCATTATTAAATACTTCTATTTAAAAGACCGAACACCACTTAAAATTAAATAATAAATAGATTTTACATTGAAAGACTCTTCTCCGTCATATTCGACCGTTAAACAGTTTGTTTCTAATTTTCAGAAAGGTCACAAGAAACACTTCTGTAGAACCACGCCAAGGACGCCCCTTTGAGGTCGTACCTCCCGAAATAATCAAAAAAATTCACCAAATGATGATAAAGGACCGCAGAATAAACGTGAGATAGTTGAGGCTACTTGGATATCAGCTGAGCATGTACGCAATATTTTACATCAACATTTAGGCATGCAAAAGTACTGTGCTAGGTGGGTGCCGCCTTTTCTAACAGTCGTTCCAAAATTGACCCGGAGAACTGTTTCAATCGATGGCTAAAATCAACTAATTGAAGTTGGAATGGTTCCCTCATCTACCATATTCAGAAGATTTGGCCACCAGCGACTATCATAGGTTCCCTAACCTTAAAAATGTCTCGGAGGTAAACATTTTTAGAGCAACGAGGAATTCATCGATGCTGTATATGAGTTATTTGAGGGACTTGACGAATCGGTCTATAAAAATGACATCACTGCATTGGAGCACCGGTGTGAGAAATGTATTAGCCTTGAGGGAGATTAGGTTGAAATGTGAAAGGAAAAAAACGAAAAAAGTTGATTTTACTTACCAAGACCATATTAAAAAAATGAATCAACTAAAATTGTAAGTAGATAGATTAGTAAATGTCTGTATGCGATGACGTCACAGGCTTCTAGAACATTGCGATGGCGTCATATTGCGCAATTGTGAGGTGTACTTTTCAAAAAAAAGTTTCAAGATTATCACGTGCATGTATCAAGGTTATATGAAAAAAGCAAGAATGATTGATTGCTTCCTTCTACATAGATATCTGTTAAATGCGCAAAAGATGCAGGTGTATAGGTGACATCAGATCTTCCGAGAATCTTCTAGAAGATTTTGCGCATTAAATAAATAAAGACAGGAATTATTAGTCGAAAGTATCATCTATCAGGAAGCAATAAGTCAAATTAATAGTCTAAACAGGGAACAACGCGTAACTCTCCATATCCAATTTCATCTATGCACCTGCATAGTCATAGGAATGTTAAAGAAGCCCGTGACATCATCAGACTATTCAAGAACATTCGAGAAGCCTGCCTCACACGAATACACACACGGAAACACACACAGAGATACTCACTAATGCTAACCAGTCCAGAACGCTCCCTGATTTTTTTGTTCGTTAAAAAGCAACATAAACATTAAAAATAAATTTTTTGGACCAGCGACACAAGCTTAGAAAAAATATTAATACGATAGCTGTTCATACAAAAAAGAGCTGCAAATTTAATCTTTAAAGGATTTAAAAGATGCGCACTTTTTTTATTTGTCATAAGCAGCATTTAAAATTAAAAAAAAATACAATTTCGGACGAACGACATAAGCCATGAAAAAATGAATAGACAAAAGTTGCTCTTTCAAAATATATTGTTAAACAGCGTTCTGCTGTTGAAGAAGTATATTTCGTACGTATGTTAGGTTTTAAACAGTTTCCATAATATATGCCTGACTTATTACTATTTCTTCAGTTAAGACTTGTCGAATAATTAAAAATCATTTTTCGGTCTTGCTGGTTATGATTGAAAGTAATCATCTGATTAAAAAACATTAAATAGAACAAGGTTCTTGCCTCGCTATTCTCTGCAAACCTATATTTCAGAAAAATTGTATCTTGGCTTTTTAAATTTTCATCCACTGATGAGCTTGGACAATACTCTCACTGGATCTCAAGAAATCGGCGAGTTTTTCAATCCAGATTTTTAATTATATTTAATACTATAACTGTTTTATAATAAATATAATAACTAATCAATCGCTTTGCACTTGGTCACGCCCCTGCACTTTAAATCAAAAAGATAGTAAAAGTAGAAAGTTGTTCACGAAATGCTGTAAGAGAAGGAATCAAGAACGAATCAATTTAAAGGTTAGTTTACAATTATTGTATTGAATTAATGATACTAGATTTCCATTGAATTGTTATTTGCAACAACTTCACTGAAACGAAATCAGAAATTCCTCAGGAATTGAAGACGGTTTAGGTAAATATTTTTGTCTCAAAAGATGAAAATCAGGACAATACAATATATTCTTGGTTTGGCACGGGATTATGTCTCATCCTGTCTATTCGTATCGTAATTGGTGCAGAAGCAGGTAAAACGTATCTTCGAAATTCGAATTGAAGGGTTTGATTAGTGCGGGGTACAAGTCTAAGATATCCAAGTTGTCTAAGCGAATATCCAAGTACTTCAAAAACTGGAGGCCTGCCAGGAGTTGAACTGTTCCTATCATGAAGATGAGGCTCTTCTGGGGAAGTTCGGTCAGTTGAAAGTTGTATAATAGTAGAAGAAGAAGGACCAGGACTACTTTCGCCATTTGGATTCCAGTCGGACTGAAAACTGCGTTCTGCAACAAAAAATAGAAGATTTTTTGCTTGTTCAACACATTCTGGTCATATGTATATCTTTGGTTAAATTCAGCATTCTTTTGCTGAAAGCATTTTTTTGATGACTCAATGAAGATTATGCGAAATAGTTTGGAAATATGATGATTCTCTTGAATTCAAAAAAAGTTTAGTCTGATGTTAGAGAGCGGTGATAAAAAGAGAAACATAATTCCACCACTATTTGCACAACGCATCTGAGTGGGGTTGAAAAAAAATTATTTTTTAATTTTTTTAATAATCAAAATGCATTTATTAAACCTAAATAGGTATGAAAATATGCCCTTCTACATAAAAATTAGGGTCAATAATTCAGTTAACATTTGCTAACCGAATTTTAAGCCAAGTATTAATTTTTTCTCACTTGCTCAAAATTTTTTTTTATTCGGAATTAAACAAAAACGAAATTTTGTGGCCTTATTAAATATACTTAAACCCTTCAATACCCTCCCTTGAATAGCCTTGTCGAGAAATCATGCCACGTCGCGGATGGGAGTAAAATGTGCCCCAAAATCAAGTCTGTAAAAAAGTTTAACCTTAGTTTGTTTTATTTTTATCAGCAGCACGAAATAATAGTACGTTGTGTACCAAAGGTTTAAAGGCGTACAGCCCGTAATGCACACACTACTTTATGCACAAATGTCCGTTTAGTGTTTTTGGAGCAACTGAGAATTTAGCGGTCTAGGTAGAGTGGAACGGGAGGTTCATGCGGCGGAGCCCCCCGAAATGAAAAAAATATTGCCAAAAGGAAGAACAAAAAAGAAGTGGATACATACAAGTAAGCTTATGAAACGGCGCTTCGGACTTTGACAGTGATTATAGAGATGGCAGCACTTCCTACACTCTCCATGCTTAATAACCTAGATTTCAGGCAATAATGTTACTTTATTTCTCTAGGGAAATAAAATGTGCTCCCATCACCGACTTCATTCGCCTGTCTGTCAACGGCAAGTTTTAATTTGCAAAATCCTGGTATGTGGTTTTATTAAAAAGAGCAATTCAGAAACTATCGAAAGGTGTAAAAACCTCGATTTCGAATTTTTTAAAATGAACCTCCTTTCTTCGGCACACGTCACACACAAAGAAGACACACACACCCATATATGTATATAAATAATAAATTTAATGTTTAATAAAAGAAGACAATTGTGTAAAATTATTAAATTCATTAAATAATCAAAAGGCCTTTTTATAAATTTGTTAACAGGCTGCGTTACCTTCACCAAATTTTTGTACTTGAAAGTTATTTTTCATCCAAACGATGAAAGTGGCTATTTTGAAATAAATTTAACTAAAAATCGGATCAAAATATCTCAAGTGGGTCTCTTTTAAATCGGCAGTTCATTTTCCTATCAATTTATACAGTTTTTGATTCGTTCTTATATCAAAATAACTACCCGAAAATACGTGCGCAACAATTTTTTAAAAGTTTTTAACAATCTAAATTCTTGATATTTTAATTCAAAAATGGATTACTCGCGAAATCGTAGAGTGAAATTTTTAACCAATAAGATTAATTTCCCACAAAAAAAAGTATTTTTTTAACAAGTTGGTTCAAGCATTCAGCCTAGTAATTGAATTTTTTAAAAATTTTAATAAAAAAATTTAATAGTTGGTATATTTAAATTAAAAGTTTCCACTATTTTAAATTCAAACTACTAAATTTTTTATTGAAAATTCATCTTCTTTGGTTTAAAATACAACTACTAGGTTGCATGTTTAATCCGATTTGTTAAAAAATACTTCTTCGGTAGGAAATTCATCTTCTTGGTTGAAAATTTCACTACCCATTCCATATTTCTTGGTTTAAATTTAATCCATTTATTAAAAAATACATTTTTTCAAAATGATGCTCCATGATTTAAATTAAAAATTCATCTATTTTGTGGAAAAGTGAACTATTTTGATAATATTTTTATTTGCTTAAATTGATATTTTTAACTCAAAACTTGATCATTCAACATTTGGTAGAAAATCGATTTTTTTAGTTGATGATGGATCTATTTCGTTGAAAATTCATCTTTTTTAGTGGAAAATTAATCTTCTTGGTTGAAAATTCATCTTTTTAATCAAAAAATTAACTATACCGGGTAGAAAGTTGAACCACTTGATTAAAAGTTCATTTTTTCATCAACATTTATCATTTTAGTGCGTTCGCAAAAAGATCAAAAAATTTTGAACTACTGCAAAATACAAACTTTTTTTGTCACTATAATTTTTGGAAGCGATTGTAGAATCTATTGGAACGTGGATGAATTTTTTCACGGGCGAAGAACTTTAATTCATTTTTAATTGTTCAAAACAAAGGATTATTTAAGCAATAAAAAAATGTATATTTTAGGAAAGTTATCTTGATATAAAAACAAATCGAAAACTGTATAAATTGATTAATAATGGATCTTTCGATTTAAAAGTGGCACACTTGATATATTTTGACCCGATTACGACTTTTTTATATAAGTGTAGTTTTATTCAGAAAATAGACTTTTAGTATTTACAGAAAACCGCCTCCATTTTGTTAATTTTCAACATTTTTTAATTCTGTCGTGGATTTCAAAAGACGACAGGAAATTTTTTTTTCAATTTCACTTTCTGCGATAATAATTAATGCAAATTAAGCAAAAATGGATTTTTAATTAATTCACTGTTTGTAAGTATATGTTACTCTCTTAGATAAGTGCAAGAAATTCGTTGTTTTTCTAAAATGTTTAAATTTCCTCTGCCTTTTTCAGTTAAATATTTTTTTTCCTAATTTATTTCTTCATTTGTTTTCAAGCTTATATGACTGTTTTTGAACAATTTAACAACAAAAATTTAAAGATTTCATGTCATGTCCTCAAGGTTGACAAAAAGTTAAGCATTTTTTAAAAATCGCAATTTTCTAGCATTATTTAAATTTTGTATCATTAACAATAATAACAAATGATTTTAACAATTAATTTTTTTTTACTTTAATTGATTATCCACCTCACTCTAATTGGCCATTAGACGAAATGTTAAAAATTTCAGAAAAAACTGAAACTTTCTTGCATTATCCAAATAGAATAATATTAAAAATAATAAGAAATTATTTAAACAATTTAACAAAATAATTACATGCATAACCAAATAATATAATTTTAAGCCAAAAGAATCATTTTGTAACCCAAAATTGCAGAATTTTATTATTGGGATTGGTTTATTCAGTTCAGCATTTAGTGAAAAGACCGAAAAAGGAGGACAGGAGGAACCTAGGATTTACTGTAAGTCTAGGAAAAATAAACATCAATTTTAATCATCTACAGACTTAAGAATGATAATTTAAAGAAAAATTGGACTTTCCTGAGTTTATAAAATCTTAGTTTTGTGATTGACCAATTTTAAACTGAAAGTCGTTATCATTGAAAATCTTTCAATTGTAAATCTTCAAAATTAAACTATTAGAAATAAACTAAAAATTTATTTTTTAAATTCAAAAAGTTTTTATATTAACTGCTTAAAATTGTGAAAATTTGCATCGTTGAACTTCGAAATCCAAGATTTCTTATTTAAAACATTTGCGATTAAAATTTATGAAACTTTTATGTTTTACAATTAAAATTCTGAAGTTTTTATGACTTACATTTGATATTTGATAAATTTGGAAGATTAAAAATTTAAAACTCCTGACTTTTGATATTCAAGTTCTTCAGGATTTAAGATTTGTTATTTATATATCTTTCAAAATTAAAAAGTTTTAAGTTTTACAAGTAAAAATTATGTCATTCGAATGATTTGTATTTCAAATTTTATCAATTTGAAAGATTTATTAGAGTGAAAACTTTTAAAGTTTGATTTCGAAAATTATGATAACTCAAGAATTTTTATCTGTGCATCATTCAACATTGAAGATTTTTAAATAAAAAGCGTCAAAATTGAAGAATCATCGATTTCAAGTCTTCAAAATTAAACTATTTAAAGAAATATTTCAAATTACAAAGTATAAATATTATTCTTGAAAATTTAATTCTTTATAATTCCAAATTTTGAACATTTAATCAATTTCGGTTGTAACTCTTTAAAATTACATAACTTTGAATTGCACCTCTTTTAAAATTAAAGAGTATTTCATTTTAAAAACTTGCAATTAAACATGCTAAAATTATTAATAATTATATTATATAATAATAATAATAATATATTTTTCTATTTACCGTTAAAGGCATTCTCTCAAATCGCGGCAGTATTATTAGATTCACCAATACAATTTAGGATGACCGCTGAAGTGAAAAAGAAAGTATAGGCAATCCTCATTTTCTCAAATTAGAGGCCAAACTAATTATTGCTTCAGCGAATAATTTGTTTAATCACTGCAAATAATGAATATTCTACTGCGAGATTAGAGTACAAATGTTTACTTATATTACATACAGGTGAGATGACGGCATCGTCAGAACCGTAACGAGGGTAGGGCGACCGGGACAGGCGCCAGGGGTGCAAGCCCTGCGGGCGGGGGCAGACTTGTCGGAACATTCTAAAAATTATTTTAGATCATTTTTTTTTTCCTTTAACGAAATCGAAAGAAAAATTTAATGATTGGAAGAACTTTAGTCCTACATTGCCAGATCATGAAAATTATATTGCCCATCGTAACAACTATATTAATGGAAGCTTCTTGAGAAAAATTTTAAAGATAAAAAGTTAACTGATGATTACTTTACTAGTCAATTTGAAGCAGAAAAAAATAGCGTGAAGTTTAAAAAGTGATTGTTGCCGCTATTTTCTTTTGTGCATCGAATAATCTGGAAATTAGAGGTTCAAATGAAAAATGCAAATCCTAAAGCAAGTATTTTCTTTAATTTAAAATTGAAAATAAAACATGCTAAATATTTATATATTTTATTCGATTGCACACCAGAAGTATAAAATTATTCGTTACGTTCATGTAGATAAGCCGAAAAGTTTCATGATCCTGCCACCACGCGACATGGCGCAATAGTCGAGTAGTACAAAGTCTGAAAATGTAAGCACGTTTCAAAGTGTAGGAAAATGACGTTTGTGCGTTCGGTGACGAAGTGCGAAGGAAACAGTAAAAAATTTAAAGGGAAAAAATCTAAGTTCAAAGACCCTAGTGATTCTATGATTTTATCACATTCAAATTTTAAATTAAATCACCACTACCCTACTACTACGCCCCCAGTGTCAATTTTTTTAATTAACCGAAAGCTTCAATAAGGAAACATACACTTTCGCAAAAGCGTCAGAACCTGTGTATACGATCGTGATAATGGGTCAAACATGCCTGGAAAATAGAAAGGAGTGCTAAGTCGAATTCTGAAATTAAACAAATCTGCTATGTATATTCCTTGTGAGACTCACAGATTAAATTTAGTCTAAAATAACGCGGCTTCTGTTACTCCAGGGATAATAAAATTTTTCAGTATTATCCAAATATTGTAGACTTTTTTCTCCGGTTCGACGTCCCGATGGAAAAGTTTGATAAAAAAATGGAAATTAACTTTTAATCTTGTATGTGATACGAGTTGTTCAGCTTGATCTAGTGCAGTTAAGGCTTTGTGCTTGAATTTTTTGGAAGTTTACGAAAAAGGAAGTGAATATTCATCTGATCCGTCAGATTCAGATGTGATTGTAACTACAAAAGAGTTACTAGTTAAAATAAATTTCCAGTTCCTTTTTGCACTTTTCTAATTTGGAATAAAATCCTCCAAAACGGCAATGAAATTAACAATGCGTAACAAGGGGCTTGATTCCGAAATTCAGGACTCTGAAAAAATAGAAAGGTGTGTAGGTATTGAAATAAGTTTTCCCCATAAAAGAAATCGTAAAAAAAAGAAAATGGACTACGAAGAATCAGAATATGATAGCGACAATCTCAATTTGCGACAACTATTTCATTTACAAATCAATCAAGTTCTAAATACACTGATAACACAATTAAAGTGGCTTTGAAGAAACAAAAGAGATTGTTTCTAATTTTTCTTTTTTTTACAGTGACACCTTGAAGCAATACAGCGTTGCTGTATTTCTGAAGCCCGTACGAGAGAACTTTTTCCCAGGGCGTCAAATTTTCCCGTTACGGCTCTGGGCATCGTAGGCGTCAAGGTAGTCTTTCTACGATATGTAGTCTGTTGCCTAAAATAAAAAAGCGAGTTCGTTAACTCATTGTCCTAATTACTTCTTTCGAAAAAAAGAAGAAAATCCTACAAGATTATCTTAGCGACTTATCCTAGAGAGAGCGAGAGAGAGAGAGACCGCTATTACGTATTACCAATATTATTGAGAATTTGAATCTCATCGGGTTTTCTTAAATTTGGAAATTTAGGTATGTAACCGAAAGTGATTGATTTTGACTTGATGAGTTCTTAATTTGTATTAGAAATTAATATCGTTAATGAACATTTAGTTGTCTCGAGGCTCGCTGGGAGGATCCAGCGAGTATGATTAGTAAGAAGTGGCAGGAGTTTATAAGCGGGAAAAGAGGTTGCTCATTACTTATTGGCTACCAAAAAGCAGTTAGCACTGCCGCTGTATAGTATATACGAAGTTTTGAGTATAGTAGATTGTATGCGCAGCTCACGCGTACAGTCTGCTATGATCAGCTATAGTCAGGCCAGTAGCTTGCTGTTCCATGTCGTTTGAATGGTGCACGCCCGGATATTACGTACTTCCATGCCAACTGTCATGGCGAAAGCGTAAGAGTGGGGGAACTTTGGCGCGTCCTTCACTAGAGGCTCTTCAAGCCATTGAATTGGAATGAATTGTATTAGACTGAATTAATTTAAATCTAATTGAAATTAATTGGATTGGCCTGGATTAACCCATCAGCTACGGATTTTTTTTCTGTCTCGGATTTTTAACTCCTTTTTTATGGTTCAGCTATATTCCTTTAAGTAACTTGAAGTAATTAGGTCATTAAATGATTGAAAAAAATTACTTAAATAACTAATATTTTTAATTAATAATTGAAACTTAACTGATTTAACTAATTTAAAAGAGATCGAACGCCTGGTACCATATGGTACCGCTGGCAGTTGATGGGTTAAAGTAAATTAGATTTAGGTGAAGAGGAGTGAATTGGATTGAAGTTGATTGGATTGTAATGAATTGGATTGGACTGTATTAGATTGGAGTTAATTGGTTTGAATTAAATTGGAATAAATGGAATTGAATTTAAATTAATTAAATTCGTCTAGAGTGGATTGGATCAGAATGAATTGGATTTAATTAGGTTGGAAACTTTAATTAGGCACTTAGATTGAATAAAGAATCGTTCTTACTCTTCAATACCGTACTGAGACAAGTTGATGCGACCCCAAACACTATTGAGTCGCGTGGCGCCAAAGTCCGCCAGAAAGCACTTTTTCATTTGTGCACTAAATTGCTCACTATCCGGATGACTGAAAAAAAACGAAGATGACCTAGCACGAAGATAAGGCTCTTTTGGAAAATTCGGTGGGGTGAAATTAGTCTGCCAGCAGAAGGAGACGGACCAGGATGACGCTAGCTATTAAGAATATCGTCAGACTGTAAACTGTATTCTGCAATAAGAAATGGATGATTCTATTCTGCTTCGCGGTAGATAAATGTGCCTCGCGCTACGCTTGGTCCTGCTGGATCAATTAAATTATCGTTATGCTTACATATTAAGTGAAAATGTAGATATAATTTTATCAAAACTCCTTCGGGTTTGAGGAATACATTCTCATTATGAAACTCACGTTTCGCGCTCGACATTATTTGGGTTGAGTTTGAATTTTAGAAAATCGACATTATTGAAAAATGGTAAAGAGGAATTGCGTAGGTTTATCTGAGACGAGAAATTTTCCCGTTAAGCATTTCAAAGTTATTTTGCGTTGTTTGGCTGTAAATTTGAGCGTTCAATTTCTTATGATATTTTTCACGCTTAAAACCAAAACTGTTATTCATATCAAAAAATAGTAGAGAGCCAGTTTTTAGAACTTTTGAAGACTAGTGATGTTTATTCAATGTCTTTTTACTGTATCCTGCCTACAGACAGATATATTCGTGAAACACATTTTTCTAAACTAAGGGGTCTCAAAAAGTCGAAAATTGAACAAGACTGGATAGGATCAAAATCACACAAATCCAAGTCATTCCATCTATATGATAAGAATGTTAAAATAAATTTTTGAAAAAGTGACGCTAGCTGCGAAAAAAATGAGACAAAAGTTTTTTCATCCAAAAAAGCGCAAAATATTTATAATTAATTATTTTTTGGTAGGATGCGCAGTTTTTGTTTGTTTCGTAAAAAAGGGCATTAAAAAATTTTAATTTTTGGGGAAACGACGCGAGTTATGAAAAAAAAAGAATAGACAGAAGTTGTTTTTCTAAAAAAGAGTGAAAATAAGCCGAAACTGCCAACGATAGCTCCTCACATTTAATAGAACTTATATTGTGGCTTTTACAATATATGTCCACCTATAAGTTTGTTCAATACTTTTACTCTATTTCGAGCAAAGGGTGAGTTTCTCAATGCAGACCCCTTATTCTATTTCATACTATAATCATTGTATAACGGATATTACAAATAACTAATTTTGCCTTGATATAAAATTGTAAAGAATAACAATCAAATATCTCTAGCATATATCAATTCTAAGTTGAATATAAAATGATTTTGAAAAATCTGCTCAATGCGCGGGCACATTCAAATTGCGCGCTTTGCGCACGGTTTGTATGTTTGAGCGCACCTAGAGCGTTCGAGTGTTAGATCTCGCGTTTTGCGTTTGATTATATATCGACGTGTCCAAATGCCAGGATTCCATCTCGGCAGAACTAAATAAAAAGGTTCCTTACTTCAGAGGGCGCTGCTGTTCCCAATACTATTTATATGGGATTCTTAAGCTACCATGTTTCGCCACCCGAGATGGCACCCTGTCATTTGTACACGTCGATATGTATCTATTGTTTCGCGCTTGAATATGTATTTACCTCGCTCTACGTGCTCAGATTCTGCATTTCTCCCATATTAATGCACAGACCTTTTAATATTAAAGATCCAAACATTGACAACAGTAATTTTTAAAACATTTTTTAGCATTAAAGAAAAATCTACTCTTTCTGTCTAAGAATTATTTATAACAAAATTTGTAGATCCTTTCGCTTCTTTTTTTTTAAGCTTGTGTCGTTTGTCCAAAAATTTAATTTTCTTTATTTCCAATGTTGATGGACGGTTTTCATATACAACTAATATTTTCTGATTATGATAAGAATGCAATTATTCACTTCTTTTTTCACGTTCAAAATTGGAATTTTCAATTTTTAACAAAATTCAACATGTTATAATAATCTTGTGAACAGTTTAAAAAGTTGAGTTTTTATTTTCTTGACTTTTTCCCAGTATTAAAAAAAGAGTTCTCAACCAAATTTTTAATGCTCTAATTTATTAAATTTTTATCTAAAATGGGTAGTAAACGAAGTCGATCTTTCTTTGAGGTCAGTCAAACTGTGTTGTAAAACACAATCCAATTCGATTTGTCTTTCGAAAATTATCCGGTATATAGATGACGATAATGGCAACGATGAAGACGACAGGCATCATCGTGAAACCTTTTTTTTCGGATTCAGGGTTTCTCAAAACGTAGGGATATAGAGAAATCCGCGATGGTCAGTTTCCACGTAAAGCGAATAAATTCTCAGTAAGTGTGATAATTTTAAAATCTATTAAAATATCGTTAAGTGTTTGAGCGATGATATTTGGCTGAACGTAGAAAAAAGCATTAATCACCATAATACATTAAATCATTAATCTTTTAATTTAATTTTGATCCGACTTTGGGTTTCAAGATTAATATATGTTCGTTTAAAATTTTGGTATAAAATTAATGGTATACAATTTGCAGTGAATCGTAATTGGCAACAACTTCACTAAAACGATTTGGGAAGATTGGGTTCCTTCTGCCTACTTGACAGTCCGAAATTTCATCTGCTGTCATAGTTTCCAATACGCCGCTTATCATATTTATTTTTACTCTCATATGATGTGTATCTCCTCTATACATTGCACGAAGAAGCCCACTATGCTCTAATATTGCATAAACGTCGCCATTGGATGTTGATAATACAATATGCTCTCGGCTAGGCACAGGTACATATCTACCCTTTTCTTGCAGCAATCGAATTTGTTTGCTGATAGGAAAAAAATATCGTCGAAATTCAAATTGCCGGCTACGATTTGCCCGGGGAATGAGCCGAAGATATCCAAGTTGTCCCAGTGAATATCCTAGTACTTTATCAGAAGGAGCCCTGCCTGGAGGAGACTTGGGCCTGACGCGAGTAGGAGAATCAACAGGAGAAGTCCGGTCAGGTGTGCGTGGCTTGTCAGACGAACAAGGAGTAGGGCCAGGGTTAGGATTTTGCAGTGAATCGACATTTACAACAACTTTTAAAAAAGTATGTGGGAAAATTGGGTGAAATTCACCTACCGGACAATCCTGCATTTCAACTGAGGTCATAGTGTCAACTGCGCCGCTTATCATATTCATTTTTGCTCTCGAACGATTTTTATTCGTCCTATATAGTGCACGAAGAACACCGCTGTACTCTAAAATTGCATAAATATCCCTATTGGATGCTGATAATACAATATTTTCTTGCAAAGGCACGTGAACATATCTATTATGTTCTGCTCGCAATCTAACTGGAGCATCAGAAGGAAAAGCGTATCTACGAAATTCGAATCGAATGTTTGGATTTGTGCGGGGAATAAGCCGTAAACGTCCAAGTTCTCCAAGTGAATATCCAAGAACTTCGCAAAAGGTAGACCTTACAATAGGAGATCTGGCCCTGACACGCAGAGGAGGGTCCACAGGAGAAGTCTGAACAGGTGAAAGTGGTCTTTCAGCAGAAGAAGGAGAAGGAACAGGATTATCTTCGCCATTTAGATTCGTGTCAAACTGTAAACTGCATTCTGTAGACAGAAAAAAAGATGATGTTTTTTTAATGTTGCACATTTCTATCTTATATCTGTGGTTGATGAAAACTCTCCTCTACAGAAAGCATTTGTCTGATGATAATGTGGGCTTTCACGTGGGGAAAATAAAGGAAATTTATAATTAATTATTTGGAGTGACATCCAAATAACCAGATCTCAAAGTAAGCAGAGCAGGTTTTTCGATAAAATGTTTATATATATATATATACGAGGGTGGATTGATAAGTTTCCGGCCTGACCAAGAAAAACAACGTTTTTAAGAATTTTTTTTTTATTTCTCAACATAATCTCCT
>NC_046658.1:165309109-165321933 GCF_010883055.1 Belonocnema kinseyi | reverse complement strand
TTCATTCTATTCAAACCATCAACATATACAAATAGACCAATAACGTCATGGGGAGATCGGAAAACGACTTTAGAGAAAGTGAAAACATTTGAGAGGTTCAATTAGCTTTATCTAGAAAAGAAAGATATCCTCTCAAATGTTTGCCCCCTTTCCCAAGCCCATTTTTGTGCTGTCCACAGCGTTGCTGATTCGGAACGAATGGACCAAGGAATTGTTATGAGATTTCGGCTAGTTAAAAAAAAACTAAAATTATAATATCATTGACTAATTCAACTTTAATGAACGGATTCAATTCCTTTGGATAATTCGAATCCCTTCGGCGAATCTGCCGCCTTGAGTTTGAGGAGGGTCAGCAGGCTCGCTGTGGAAATGCATGTACAACTATCACTAAGTGTCCTTGCTATTCAAGTCCTATTGTTCGCACGTTTTCTGACTATCAAAAAGAATGTAAACATTTTATCAAAACACCGGCTCTGCTCGTTTTGAGAAATGTTTATTTCGATGAGGTAAGCAAATAATTAGAAATAAATATTCAACCGTGCGGCCTCAAAATTCAGAACCGATTACGCATTTTGATGAAGGACATTAACTGGTGGCCTGGAAAACGCTTTCCCAGGTCCAGCACCTAGTACAGCTTTTCCACAAAGAAAGCTAACGCTAATTCGCCGAAAAGAGTAATCAGGAATTTTCCCTAGTATTAAGGCTGGGCCTGATTACCAAATTATGAAATCCTATCCTATTTTACTCGAAGTCTATGTGCTTCCGTCTTCGAATTATTTGTCGAATTTCTAAAATTTCTTTTTTCACAGGAAAAAATATTCTACGTTGAGGTAACTTAAATATGAAACGCGGGTTGTCAGAATGACTAATGTCGCAAATTATAATATGAAATAATTCTTAAATTATGCAAATTAATATTGAAATATAATAGTTATTTTCAATTGAAATAACACTAATCATAATAATCACTTACATCAGAAAATATAAGGTTGAAGCAACATGACTTTTTATTTTTTTAATGTGAAAAATTTATTCACTAAATCATTATCAGCATGAAATTGTTCTTTGCTATATTAGCAATATGGTAGATAATTCAATTAATATTTTTTGAACGATTGTCAAGGCCAATTATAATTTTTTCTTAATTTTAACATATTTTTCGTGAAAGAAATATTCAAAAAAATTGTTATATTTATTTTATAATTTATATACCGTACACCAAATTCCTATCAAAACATGTGGAAAAAGTAAAAGTAAATAACTATTTAAACAAAAATAATAATTAAGAACAAGAAGATGTATAAGCTGGGAAAAGACCTTTATTGTTACGGAATTAAAAACTTTGTTAGAATAACAAGCAAGGCCCTGCAGATGAGTAATCAATATTTATTTTCATTTACAAAAGCAGCACAAAATAAAACTTTTAAAGGTTAGAAAAGTATTTGCGAAATTATTTATAGAGTGAGAGAAGCCAACTTAATAAATTTTATTTTCTAACTCCTATTTCAAGAATTAATTTTTTCCATTATTTTTGAAGAAGTTCCACGTATTCCCCTTCTCTTGTTTCTTATCCTAAATTTGATCTAATTTAATACAATCAAATATGAAAATACAATTTTCTTTGCTGGAAAATGTATTGTTTTAGTAAGGAATAAACCTTTCTAAATTTTATTCAGCCTTCTTAAAAATTGATATTTTTTTGTTTAGAAATCCAATTTGTTGGTCACAAAATTTAAGGACCCAGTTGAAAATTTTTATTCTTCGATTGAAAGTACTACTACTTGTTCTTTATTTATTTCTTTTTAGAGGTTAAACTATTTTCAAAATTTGCTTTTTTTGTCTAATATTCATGTTTTGAGTTCCTTTGAACCCGAAAAACTCTCTTAATTAACCCTTCTTTTTAAGTCAGAAACTGAAGGTCAAGTTTGTTAGTCAGCATGCTTGGATTAAAAATTTTATTTACAGCTGTCCATAGTAATCACAAATTTTTAAAAATTATCCGTATGACTTTTTATCTTGAAAACTAAATTGTGAATTATACCATTTTCAAAATTGAAAAAACGCAAAATGACTCAAGAGACGAAAAAAGTAAGAAGCCAAAGATTGTGTGCAAAATAAGGCCGTATAAATGTGTGTGTGTTGCATCAATTATTACATCCGCAGCTACTGGCTGAGAAACAATGGTTCTTTCTTCAATATGTGTCTGACCTTGTGGCCGTTGAGAGACTGTGAACACGTTGAATCAAAGACAAAACCTAATTTTATTAGTAAAAGATTGGATTTGAAAATTTTTGTTTTGTTTATAAATTAATTTTTTGGACTTAAAACGAAACTTGTTTGTTTTTGCGGAAAACTGATGGTTTTTATCGACAATATAGTACTTGATTACAATGTTTTTTTTTGTTTTTATTCTCTCTTTGAAAATCCACCCTGATTTTTAATTTCTATCATTTGCTCAAGAAAACACACATTTGTTCGTTGCCCATATAAATATTTAACGTGTTAAGTGGTGAAGGTTATGTATTAATGCATGGCATGGCATTCAAGAGAGTTGAATGCATTCTGCGACTGTTAGGTTATATCTGTTCACTCTTATTTCAACAGCGCTTAAAGCTTCTGTCGAAGAACAAGTCTTGGAAGCTTTCGCCAATTTCAAGTAATGGAATTGATTGGTGGGGTTGATTGGCAACACCCCTTAGAAGGCGCAGACAAGGCAAGCGGATGCTGCGTTTTTGCGAAAAAATCCTGATTTGCGTTCTATGGGTTTGAGAATGGTTAAGAAGAATGCAGTAGAGGCCCTATTGCCAAGGCTACCTACGAAATTATTTAATCCTGTAGAGCTGAAAAGAATTGACAGAGACATGGCAATGGAATCTATATGAACAAGAAATATGCTGTCTAGTCGCTGACAAAATAAAAGGAAATATATTTACAATGGTATGATTTTCTTTGGTACTCAACATCCAGGACCCCTTGAACCAACAGTGTTCAAATGATACCTGTGCACATAATATAAATTTGATTTCGTTGCAATATAATATACTTTGTTACAATTACAAAATTGGCAGAAGACACAACTGTGTAACTGCACGAGTGTATGTTCAAGAATTTCTTCGTAACTTCACCACCCGGACGACGTTGTTTCGACCTGGGAGCACCTCCACGATTCATCCCAATTTTTAGCTGAAAGGAGGGAGGTTGTCCTCTTTTAGAAGAACAAAAATGGAAAACTTGACTTGTTCTTCTGTTGGGTTGTTTCGCCATTTGTTTCTGGTAGTTAATATGTGAAGACATTCTCGATGCCAGCATCTCTAAAAGTGTTGGCGAAACATTTAAACATGTTGCTATGCTGATAATCCGCTAGTTGGAATTTTCTCTGAATTGGCTGCAGGGATCGTAGATAATAAACTGTCAATCAAGAAATAGCTAGGTGTTAATGGGAGAAGGTCAATAGGATAATTTAAGAGAGATGATATTGGTCTAGAGTTATGAATCGCTTCAATTTCCACAACATAGGTCTCTGATTGATTATACTTCAACAACGTGTTGCCGACTTTTTTAATCAAGTCCACCTTGAATTACTTCACTCACACTTCCCCCAATCCTCCAAAGTGAGGGGCGCGAGGAGAAATGAAATGCCAATAATTGCCTTCATTTGTCATTTGTAGTGTCGTTAATTAATCATTACATGCAGATAGAACAAATTTATGCAATTCCTTGATTTATTTATGAACCCCCACGAAATTGTTAGTATTTTCTGAATATACGTTATTTGGTTTTACTCTACGCGCAAAAAAACGCTTAAGCGCTCTGAGAAAGGCTTCGGTTGTGACGTTGCACACTAACTCTAAGTGTACGGCCTTGGTCGCAAAGCGGACGAAGACAGATACATCTGCCTTGATTCGTTTTCAATTTCTATGTCGTTTTTCTTTAACGAAAAAAGGACCGCCATAATCAATACCGGTGTTTAAAAATGAACGATTTTGACATATTCCGTTCTCAGTGAGATTGCCCATAGTATTCTGGTATGTGGTTTTGTTCTAATCGACCTCCTAATCTGATTATGTTATCATCAAGTAATGGGTATAAGCACAACACACTTCTTTTGGGATCAAGGGGTTTGTTTGCGGACAAATGTTTAAATTTCCTTGCTAAGCTGAGCTTTGTAATAGCTGCAATATTTTCTTCTTGGAAAAATGAATTTCGGCTGCTAATAAGAAAACAGTGCCATAAAGTTTATTCTTGTCCTTACAATTATTTATAAATCTCATACAGAAAGCCATTATTTGAATCAATCTTTCGAAAGATGAGTATTTTTCTAACAGCTGGAAACCAGCAATCGTTAATTTAAATACGTTGACGGTCACCTCTCCTGGTTTTTCCAGAGGTTCTCCCGTAAAAGACTGATCTGGAGGCCAGGTATCTTCTTGTTCACAAAGCCAATGTGGCCCTTGTTTCCAAAAAAGGTTGTCTAAAAATTGTTGCGCCGGGACACCGCGAGATAAAAGATCAGCAGGATTTTCCTTTGCAAGCCACCCTTGAAGAAATTTGGATGGAACATCTTCGTCCCATGACAGTTTGTTATTCCAAAAATCTTGAATTAGGAATTTTGCAACAGCGAATACAGGCCCTATCAATCCTTGAGGGTCAAACAGTTTCGCTATTGCAGAAAAGACAGAATGCTTTGAGGTACAATTTCAATAGAATTGAAACTTCACTGATATGTGAATGGAATCTGTTTTTTGATTCCAATAAAGATCGAGAGTTTTAATTGTATCCAAGCACTCTAGAACCATGATGCCTTGTTCTAAATCAGCGACTATGTTTTAAAATTGTTTAGGCTCATTTCACGCCCACTTTCTGAGACTGAATCCCCCCTTGGCTAAAAGCTGAATTAGTTAATTGCGTAAATTTGAGGCTTTCTCTACGGTGTTTGCTCCTGTGAGGAGATCATCAACATTAAAATCTCTTTACAGAATAGAAGCTGATCTAGGGTGAAATTGTTTTTCATCTTTGGGTAAACGAAAGAGTGTTCGAATTGCAAAGTAAGGAGCCGAGGCAGCTCCGAAAGTAACTGAGTTTGATGTATATGTTCGCATATGTTCATTTGAGTTATTTCGCGAAAGAACCTTATCAAATTTTCTATCTTCATGACGCAATTGAACTTGTCGGTACATCTGTTTCATGTCCGCTATGACTACAAACGTTAAAGGTTCGAAAAAGAGTAAATAGTGAAAATGAACTCTCCTTTATTGTTGGGCCAACCATTAATGTGTCATTTGATGAGATTCCTGACGATGATTTGCTCAAGGCATCAAAAGCGACACGGACTTTTGTTGAAAGACTGGCCTCCTTTATAACCGCGTGATGAGGAAGATATAAACCTTCCTCTGATGAACAATCTTCTGAATGGAGAGTCATATTGGACATTTTTCCGGGAATCAGAAGATTATACAAATATTGAACTCCCATGATCATGTCGATCCCATGTGGGATTTGAAAATTGGGGTCAGCTAGCAGTATGTGATGAAATATATCAAAACAAGAAAGATCAATGGGCGACAGCGGAATTATTTTACTTATGTTGTTAGATAATATTTGGTATTGTTATACCCAGATATAATAGTGGTTGATGTGGTGAATTTAATATTAGTTAATAGATTGTCCAATGCTTCAAGTGGAATGTCAGCAGGAATTTTTGGTAACCCTATCTTGTCTGCGAATGGCTCTAATATGACATAAGGCTAAGAAACTGAATCTAGCTTTGAGCGACACGGGTGATACCGTCCTTGTTTATCAATGACATCTACCTTAGCTAAAACGACTACTGATAGGATCAATATTTGATATCTACTAATTAGCGGGGATGATTCGTTCACCACCCGTCCGGTCTGAATAGGATTCTTATTCAATTCTTTATTCTGCTTAAAGTGTAGAAAGGAGTTATGTTTTCTCCCGCATTTAGAATAACCGCGACTAATGCATTTGCGGGTTTTATGATTACTCAGCAAACACTTTCTACATAGATATTTTCATTTTACTGTTTCATATCGACTCTTAGTTGTCATGGCTAAAAATTTAGGACAATTATAAGGAAGATGATCCTTCTTATCGCAAATTTTACACATTCCCTTAAAATTACTTTGCACTGAATTATTTGAAATAGAAGGATAGGTCATTTTGGCTAGTAAAAACGAAGCTTGTGATGGTAGAATGTGCTTGAATGGATTACGCGTGTGTGAATCACTCTTCGTTTTTGCATTTTTCGAATCATAATTTAATGCAGTAGCTACCCTGGTTATGTCAATTTTCGCTTGACGGTCTAAAAAGTCTAAAAGGTCCTGCAATAAAGACATTTCATTATCGCAACTAGCTTCTTCCCATTTATCCCTGAGATAACTGTTCAATATCCCTTTAATCAAATGAATCAAAATAGCGTCCCATTTATCAACGTCAACTGAAGGAGGACGAAGTTCTCGAAGGTGTTTTTGAGTCATATCAAATAAGGCGCAGATCAAAAATTCTTTTGATACGCAAGGAATTTCAAACAGAGACTTAACATGACTCTCCACTATGTATTCTTTACTTCGATAGCGGGCTTTCAGTAGCTCCCAGGCAACGCTATAATTTCCACTTGATGTTTCAAGGGAGGCAATAATATTTGCTGCATCGCCAATTAAAGAATCTTTTAAATAATGAAATTTTTGAATATAAGATCAGAATATTATTGAATTAAAGGTGTCGTAAAACCCGAGCTACGTGTTGAAGCTTCCCGAAAATGTTGGCATTTTTAGGTTAATTAGACTATGATTTGGGATAGCATTGCTAGTTACCGCAATTGTATTTTTATGTTCAATGGTGGACTGATTTTCTACATAATCATTTTCAGGAGTATCGACTGTCGAATTACTAGATGAACCTTCATTAATTATGAGATTATTTTCCATTGCAACGTTTGTAATTCTTAAACCCTCTTAAACTAATTATTTCTGTTTTAGTCATGTTTTAACTCTATCGCGAATTGCCTCGTATCTGTTTTCGACAGTTAAGCATTCTTTATGATTAACCTTTATAGTCTCGTCATTTTCTTCTGATAAAGTTTAGATTCCCTCTTGACATTTTTCAAATTATTTATTTAAAGGAAGAAGTATATCTTTAAATTTATCTTCTAAAACCAAAATCTTCAATTTTTGTTTCGTCCGTTACTAACTCTAAAAGTTTTTAATGTTTGTTGTTGGCCACTGCCCTGTTTAATGCTGCTTGTTAGCTCGAGAATGATTGGATAAAATGTTGAATCCAGAAATATTGTCACAATATACTGTCATATGTCCCTTCACAAAGAACCACTTTTTGTTTAACACACACCGCCTAGACGAGGGTCAGAAATTAAATTATTTAGATCTTTATATCACTGATGTTGGTTATATCTGATCACTCATTTTTCAACAACGCTTAAAGCTTTCGTCAAAGTAGAAGTCTCGGGAGCTTCCGCCAATTAGAAGTTATGGGATTGGTTGGTGGGGTTGATTGGAAACACCCTCTAGAAAGCGCAGCCAAGGCAATCATCAAAGATAGAACCTAAGTGGTAGCAAATATAGAAATTGAACATTGCCTGGGCTAGTATAAATTTACAGACTATCCTTTACTAAAAGAGAGTTAAAAACAGCCGATTTTCGAACAAGAAGTATACTGTCTAGTCGCTGACAAAACAAAGAGAAACATATTTACAATGGTATGATTTGCTTTGGTACTCAACATGCTCTTTAAAATGAAAAATTCTAATTTATATTTAAACAAAAAAGGCAATGAAATGGACAACATCCCAATTACTCGCCTCCAGTATACCTATAAAATTACTTCTGAACATTTTTTAATTGTGCCCATATTTTAGCGGAAAACTCAAGAGCCAGAACCCTGGTCGAGTTCAGTGTCCAAGGCCGAGCTCTCGGAGAAGATACAACTAGCTAAAGTAAGTATCGTTGGTTAATATCGAATATCTCTCTTACTCCAAAACCAGATGCTTCAAACTGTCTAATATTAAATCTGAAAAATCGTCATAGTTCTATAGATATCTGGCATTTCAAATTAGAAGATATGTGGACCGCTCGGACTTCGATTCATCGTTTTTTTGGGAAAACTAAAAGAGCATTAAATGTAATGTAAAAAGTTGTTTAATTCCAGATATAATTAAGGCTAATAAAAAACATAAATATGCAAATAACTATATTTAAACAAGCAAACAAGACATCAACTATTTTTTTATCATTTACAACCGAAACTCATTGTAAATGTTTTAAATAACTAAAAAACATTTATATAACATTAGCCTTTTTTGAGATGAACAAGCATGTTATTTGAAAGCTTAGTCACTTCCAAATCCAATTTTCTAAATTTTATCTTTTTTCCCTTAATTCAATGACATGAAATGTTTTGACAAAAACAACAGTTACACACGCACAGACATTGGTAAAACGACACTTGCTAATCAAAAATTATAGACGTTTTTTATTTCATGGCTATTCAAGAAATAAGCGCTGAGTCTCACGTCTTAAGCCTAAGTCGTAAGTTATAAAAAAACAGAACACACATCATAGTAGAAGAAATCTGATACGTGAAAAATTAAAACATATACTATTGCCATCTACTGGAATAATGCTAATAAATTTTAACTTACGTAATGTTTTTCATAGTCTTCTGCGCACATTGTCTATTTTTGACGTTAAATGAATTCAAACTTCTCGCACTCTATTATTTCCACTAGCTTCCGTAAGTTACATATATATAGACAATCTGCAAAAAGATAAAAAATAGTTTCAATAAAGGGTTATGATACTATTGAATTTAAAATGACGTAGTAAGAGAATCATTTAGGTACGAATAAGTCAATATTGCAAAAGGTAGTATAGAAAAAGAATATGAAATGCAAATGAGAAATCAACAGTTTAAAGACTTTCTAATGTTTGACTAAATTCCTCCCCAAACACGGATATGAATCTTTCGTCAAAGAAAGATGCAGTATGATTAGGCAACACATATTTTTCCGATTTCAGAAAAAAAATTTCTACGAAATTATGATTATTTTAGGGCAACTGCAGATGAATACCATTACAGAAAAAACGAAAGATAGAGTTTACATGGACTCCGGGTGTAAGATTCACTGCAACAAAAATTAACCTTGCCGAATAAACTTTACATGAATCGGTTGCTTTTTGCGCTTTTCGCTAAATGTTATTAAATAAGTTCTAATTCCTAATTGTGCCTGAAATTCTGGGAACTCTAGTGTAGAACATGTCTGATTCGAAATGGATTCAGTTTTTTACATGTTTTTTCTCTTGTCTCAGTTACAAGTTTCTCTATATCATTGTTTTTTCGGAAAATTTATTCAACTGAATGTCTTCTTTTATTTTTGAGTCAATAGAGTATTATGTCCAGAAACTCTTGAAATTATTTTTCATTCTAGCAAACAGGGATGACGTTCTACACAAACGAGATGAAACTCGTTCACAACTTCCTAATAAAAGGTTGATGAATTTTTCATTTGAATCAGAACATTTTAGAGTTCAAAGCAGAGACCAGCCAAAACCAGGCAAAATTAAAGTAAAAACCGCATCCAACTAAAAGTGGTGAAAATTATAAAATTAATTAACATAAGTCTACCATACTGACTTAGTGCCTTTGAAGTACTGATAAGTGAACGTAGTACTTTTCTTTACTAAGAAAAATCATTTCGGTTTAAAAAACTTAATTTTCAATTCTTTAAATTTTTCGTTCGAGAAAACTATGAAATATGAAATAAGAAATAAAAAAACGGAAACGTTTTTCATTTGCAAAGTTCTCGGACACATTTCATACTTCTAAAAACCAACGTTTCGAAATATCGCTAGTAGCATCCTTTTGTCTGCTCAGATAATCTACTATAAAATTTTTCACACGCCCTTTGATTTAAATAGTCATCCAACAATAGCTTGAAATATTGTGTCAGACTTTCCTAAAATTATTGCCAATCGCTCGTCAATTTTTATGGTTCCAAAGTTTTGTGTTGATTTTACAATAGATCGAGTGTGTTTGTTTTCCAAAGCAACGTAGCTGAATTTCGATTTGAATTCAGGGCATTCGAATCGAAAAGAACCGATTTAAATTTCCTAATTCGAATGTCTTTCGAGTTGACTTTCAACGGGCTGAGTTTGAATTGAAATAAAACTGAAAACTGATTCGAATTTCCCAATTCGAAGACTTCTCGTCCCATATACTTGATACTATTGTTTGGCCTTCGGCGTGCAGCAATATTCGTAGTTGACGTCACAACATGAAATGCCTAATACTCTGTGACACATTTTAATTTATAATCCCAAATATCTTCTAAAATGCTTTATCTACGAAGAACTGGTTTGAGCTAAGGTTGAGCAGGACCGAGGGAGACATTTCACTGTACGATCAATTTTGAACTTGAGGTCAATTTCCACGGTCAAATCGAGGTAAGACCCTTTTCTTAAATAGAGCCCCTATTTTTTAATACAAATTCGAAAAAAACGAGAAATTTCACGTCAAAAAAGACTAATGGAAAAATGGTTTTTGTGACCTTGGTAAGGTAAAAAATTAGGGTAAAATGTCTGAGAAACGACCAGATTCCCGTTTTCTGAATTTTCTTGGGTTTTCGGGGTAATAAATGTGCAAGATGTTTCATTAAAGTCGATGAAATGTTAATATGTACATAATCTTGACTATCGTGGCCCTTAGGTCCATTTTTAAGGTCACTTAAAGGTCAAGACGATTTTTCTTTTCACAACACCACCCCAAACACACCCAGACAGTAACAATCATTTCGGATAAGATGTAAAGACTGTGACTATGTAGTTACAAAAGTGACATTCATGAAAATGTCACTTCTCTGTGACTAGTTACGAAAAAGAATAAACTTTTTCCTTATTTTTAGCGTTACCCAGAAACAACGGCGTAAACGTTGTAAGCTCTGTTTGCTTTGGAGTGCTTTCTTGTCGTGAGTTCAACTTGCCTCTCACGCCACGAAGTGATTGTTCGAAGTTCTCCCCATTGACTTGAAGACACAAATGTAGAAGTCTTTCAAAATCGTCCACAGTTTTTAGCAAAGTTTCTCGAGAGTTGGCTACGCAAGCTACCCAAATCCTTTCCATCAGATCTTCTCTTGTTGTGGGTCGCTGTTAAAAAGCTACATTTTTAATATAACCCCATAAACAATAATCAGGTGATGTTAGATCTGGTGATCAATGGGGTGAGGGGGCATTTGAATGGACCTCCTCGTCTAATCTATCTCTCATTGAAATTTAAGTTCAAAACCTCACGTACGATGCGTGCAAAATGTGGCGGAGCACCATCTTGTTAAAGCCACATTCTTTGTCCTGTTGCTAAGTCAACGTTCTTCAATAGTCCAGGTGAATGGTCCCTCAAAAACTCTAAGTAAGTGTCTCTGTCAACGTTTCCGTCAAAAAAGTATAATCTAGTTAAATAGCCATTTACTATTCCGCACCACACCATAAGACTGCATCGATTTTGATGATCCATCGGTATGTACCAGTGAGGATTTCCGTCCGAACAATAATGGAAGTTATGTCTATTGAGCTGTCCGTCGCTGTAGAATTTACTTTCATCTAAGAAAAATACATATCGAAAGAAACTAAGATTATTCTATACCATTTAAAAAGCCCACTGACAAAATTTAATACGCGCTAAAATATGGTGGGGCCTTAAGGCTGGCGTTTGAGTTATGTGGTAAGCATGATACTTCAGAGATCTTAAAATTCTTGATAATGTACTTTGTGGTATACCTATCTCTCTTACAATTTGTCGAGTACTCATTTGTGGATCAACATGAGCAGCTGCTAGAACAGTTACAGCTCGTGCATCATTTTCGTTATACTCATGATGTCGGCGTTCACGAACAAGAATCTCATTGCGAGCTCTTTCAGTCACAGTACTCATTGTTAAATTAGTAGGATGTCTTCTGTCTGGAAACTGTTCAGCGTAAAGTCTTTATGCAGCGGCGTATTTAACGTGACATTGGCCTAAAATTAGTATCAAGTCAATGATTTCAATGGGAAAGTAATCAGCTATATTGCGAAATTTCTTTGGAAACTATCAATATATCACAAAAATTGACGATATCTAATTTTTTTCAAATTTTCAATTATTTAAGTTACGAATATGAATTCAACTGCATTCAAAATTTTGCAAACATAAATTTTTCCTGCATTAAATTCCAAACAAGATTATTATTTCAGTAAACCCAAAAGCTTAACACCAAATGGTAATGAGGCCGGAAAGAAGTATCAATATCGGAGAAACAAATGTTTCGCGATGGACTGTGAATTTTGTCAACTACTCTAAAGAAAAAAATGCCTGCGAATACACTGCGATCGGTCGCCTAATTTCCTCTAAAAACAACATCTTTCCTTGATGAAAGATTCCTAATCGTGCGGAAACTAGAGAAGATTTAGATTAAAATTCCTGTAAAAAGAAAAAAATCAGGGCGTTAAAGAAAATAGCTGGTACTTTTGGTACCCTTTCACGTTGACGAAAATACATATGGGGCCATCCATATACTACGTGGACAGTTTAAGCGGGAGGGGAGTATGGCAAAATCCCACGCTTTTCCACGAGGCGGATCGTGGACACTCGTTCCTCTAAATCTGACGAAAATATACTGAAATAAGGCAACGTATACTCGAGGTAAACTCGAATTTTTTATATTTTGCTTTGAAGACCTATAATGTCTATATTGTCATTGAATACGCCAACTTCGACAGATTACGGGGGGTGGGGTCAAAATTCCACAGCTGTCTAAGAGGGGG
>NC_046658.1:165294271-165309099 GCF_010883055.1 Belonocnema kinseyi | reverse complement strand
AAGTGGTACAAAATTGTCCACATGATCTACTCGAGAGTTTTCTTCTTACAGTACCAGACATGCATCTACTTCAGCGGGAAAACGTATCGATGTAAGCATTGTCACTATTAGATTGACATTTGGTAAGTCAATTTTACAGTTGGGGGTATACCCACATTTTCAGCTATATTTGGGTAAATTGATTATATTTTATTTTATTTTATACTTCATATATTTCTAGAAATTTCCAATAAAGTAGACAGATAATATGTCACTGCCGCAAATACATATTTCAACATCCAACAGCGATCTCGAGGAAGAGGCGCGAAATACAATTCAACGATTAAAAAAAAATCACTATAAGTGAAGTTATATCGGAATCGTATGTAGCACCCTCTTCCGAAGAGATTAGTTCCACGAAACCCTGAATTACAAATTTAATGACATACTTTAAGTTACGGCAATAATTTTAAGTAATGAGAGACAGGTATACGCCCAATGGTACCGTGTAGGGAAGGGAGCACACAAAATCCTTCTTAAGCTTTAAAATTGTGATACCATCGGAAGTATAGTAGAGGTACTGCCAGTAATCTCTTTGGGCGAGGCTGCTGCATATAATTCCAAAAGAACTTCACTAACATATGAGTTCGTATAATCGTTGGATTTTGAACTATGTTATTTGATTTTACCTCACTGCGTCGTTGCACGTAGGTAGTGAAGCCACGCAACAGAACTATGAAATTAATATTTTCGAAATTGAAACAATATGTATCAATTTTTTTCTGCCAAATAAATTTTATTTAGTTTTAAAATTCCATTCAAAATCCCGACAAATTATACGCTTACATATGTAAAATTAATAAAATTCTGATTGCAGTTTGAACGATGATCTTTGGCAAAAGGTAAAAAAAGAATTGATTACCATAATACATTAAATCTTCAAACCCTTGATTTATTTTAATCCAACTTCGGGTTGAAATTAATAATACACAGTTTTTAGAGAATCGGAATTGGAAATTACTTCACTGAAGCGATGTGGGAAGATTGGATTCTTTCTGCCTACTTGACATTCCTTAATTTCATCTGCCTTCATATTTTCAACTGCGCCGCTTATCAAATTTATTTTCACTCTGAAATGACTTGGGCCAGTCCAATACATTGCACGAAGATACCCACTATACTCTAATATTGCGAAACCCTCATCACTGGATGTTGACAATACAATATGCTGTCCGGTTTGTACGGGCATATATCTACCTTTTCCTTGGAGCAATCGAATTTGTGTGTCGATAGAAAAAACGTATCTTCGAAATTCGAATAGATGATTTGGATTTATGCGTGGAATAAGGCGAACATATCCAAGTTGTTCAAGTGGATGTCCTAGCACCCCATGAGAAGGGGGCCTCCCTGGAGGAGACTTGGGCCTAGCACAAATTGAAGACTCACCAGGACTAGAAGACTGGCCAGGAAATTTTTGGCCGAAAAGATAAGAACCAGGATTACGATTTTGAAGTGAATTTTGACTTCCAGCAACTTTTAAAAAAGTATTTGGGAAGATTGGGTGATTCTCGCCTACCGGACAATTCCTTACTTCAACTGGGGTCATAGTGCCAACTTCGCCGCTTATCATATTCATTTTTGCTCTCGAACGATGTGTATTTGTCCTATAGATTCCTCGAAGTAAACCGCTGTGCTCTAAAATTCCAAAAATATCACCATTGGATGATGATAATACAATATGTTCTCCAGTTGGTAGTGGAATATGTTTGTTATTTCCTATTCGCAGCCTAATTGGTACACGGGCAGGAAAAAGGTATCTTTGAAATTCGAATTGAATGCTTTGATTTGAGCGGGGAATAAGCCGAAGATGCCCAAGCTGTTCAAGTGAATATCCAAGTACTTCATAAAAAGGAGGCCTGCCAGCAGGTGACCTGGTTCTATCACGAAGAGGAGGCTCCACATCAGAAGACCGGTCTCGTGACTTTTGCCTGTTAGAAGATGAAGAACAATTACCAGGATTACGTTCACCATTATGATTTCCTTCGGTCTGTGAAATACAGTCTGCGAGAAGGAATAGATTGCCAGTAGAAGGAAAAGATGGAGCAGGATGATGTTCACCATCAGGATTCTCGTCAGACTGTGAACTGCATTCTGCAATAAGAAATAGACGATTTGAATTCAAAAGAAGTGTAGTCATATTCATAAAGCGCATGAAAGACATTTAGTTCATTCTAGTGACATTTTGGGTTCGAGGTTAGTCTAAAATTATTAGTAAAAAATCTGTGGTTTTTTGCCGGAACAACTTTGTTCTTTCAATCTTTTTCGTACCTTGCCTCATTTTTGAATAAAAAATTTATTTTATTTTTAATATAATTTTTTTAATAAGCAAAAACTACGTATCGTTTGTCCAAAAACATTGTTTTTTATTTTATTTATTACGATTAAAGCCAAAGCTACGCATCCTATCGAAAAATTCTTTGTCTTCTTAAGTACTACGAATAACCTTACAGGGAACTTTTTAATCTGGAATAAAGTGTTCTCAGAGTTTTCCAAATGCACTCACTTTTCAAATTCCAAAATTGCAGACTAGCGAACTGAACCTTTAATTTAAGACCCCAAAAGATTATACCAAAAGTCAATCTAATTTTTACATAAAGACAGAGACATTAATAAAATCCTGTTTATCGGGTTTCGCGAGCGCCATCTACAGAAGGGAGATTGAAGAAAAATAATTTGTTTCAGGCATAAAATGCATTTATTTTTATATTATATGAAATTATTTCTTTCTATGAAAACAATATGGTGAATAATTTGTTTGCCTTATTAAATGAACTGCCCTGACGTAAATAAACAAAAGATTTAGAAATATCCGTATTAGCCACTTTATCTGGAAGGAAATTTACCAAATATCCGTGAAAATATTTATAAAGTAAGGGAAGCCAACTTGATATATTTTTTAAACTTTTTCTTAAGAAATAAACCTTTTTAGATTGATTTCAACCTTCCTAAAATGGACCTATTTACTTTAGGAATTTAACTTCTTGGTTACAAAGTAGCAAGGTACGAACAAAAATTAATTAATAAAAAATACTCCTCCAACAAGGATATTCAAACCCTTTATTATAATTTTTAATTTGATCAGTTTATTTTTCCTTTAAATTATAACAAATAAGATTGAAAATAAAAAATAATATTTTTTGAAAAACGGCACATGGGACAAAAACGAAAGAAAAAAGAGCGCAGTTTGAACAAAAAAGATCTGAAAGTTTTTCAAAGTATTTTTTTGTCATAAAAATATATGAAGGATTGAAAAACTAACTTTTTGGGAAAAAGACAAAAACTACAATAACATTTTGTTTGACAAAATTTTACGCCTAAATTATATCTACAAATTTTCTTTGAACAATATTATTACGAAGCTTAACTATTATGAATTGTGATAATATAAATTTATTCAAATTATAAATTTTTCGAGATAGTTGGGAACAAAAAGATGTCCGAAACAAGGAACAAATATTAAATCATTCATAATAAATGAAATTTGTATGTTATTTTGCAACATCTGAATGAGCAATTCCAGACCAAGGTACAAAAAGAAATATAGTATTGAACGTATTTTGGAAAAGTTCAAACCTTGGAAAAATATGGGAGAAATAACAGAAACGAGGGCGTAGCGTGAAGTAAATGCGGCGTCAAGCGCGAGTTTAATATGTTATCGAACGGGAATCACAAAAATCAAAATTCGCGCGCTAGGCATACGACCGCATTCATGTTTGTAGGTTATATAAAATATAATATAAATTACAGATATATTAATATATTTACCAACAGAACTAAGTATGAATGCCGAAGTGAACACGAGAGTATAGATCATCCTCATGTTCTGCTTCAGTAAATAATTTGGTTAGCAACTAGAAATCATGAATATTTCAATACGTCATGAAAGTGCAAATATTGCCTTATCTCAAATACATTTGATATCACGGCATTATAGGTGTTCGGTTTCTCTTTCTGTGATACTTATATCATTATTTACTTTTCTTAATATCATCATTATTATAATTACATTCGGAGGTCAAAGAGAAGGTATTGATTTAATGTGAAGATTCACTACGACGGATATACAGTATAACCTCGATTATCCGGCCTTCGATTATCCTTGTCTCATCTCAAGGTGTTCGCAAAAGAAAATACGTGTGCAGTAAGCTGGAAACTGCTCACGCACGAGCCGGCCGTGTACGCACACAGAGAACCGACCAATCATGTGCGATCGGTCGCGCTGCTGCGGTGCGGGCTGGCTACGTACCATTCACATATCGGACCGCCACTCGAGACGCAAAAGTTTTCGACGTTGCGAATTTGTTTCGAGTGCCGGACCGATAGGTGAACGGTAAATAGCCAGCTCGCACTGCAGCAGCGCAAGAGATCGCACGCGATTGGTTGGCGGTCAGAAAATAAATTTTTTTATATAAATTGATGAATCCTCAATAAAAAAAAAACGGAATTTTTAACAAAGTAGTTTCACTTTCAACCAGAAAAGAAGTAAAACTCTTAAAAATGGTTTGAAATCGCTTTAAATTATTTAAATTAAATGAAAATTCCTTGGAATGTTTTAAAAGATCCTAAAATAATTCAAATCCTTTAAAATTTTGTGAAGCTCTTGAAAATTCTTTTCAATTAGAAAAATATGTTACGAATCCCTTAAAAGCAAAATTGTAAATTTTCAAAAATAATTTAATTTTCAACTTTTTCTAATCTTCATCCAAATAAAAAATTTGATTTGGATCATTTCCAGATATTTCACCCATCTATGAAAAACTTTAAAACAAATTTCTAAAACTTGCAGAAAAAAATTTCAAAATTTGAAAATTGCTCATAGGTATTTTCCTATTATAAAAATTTTCAAAAGCTTTACAAAATTTTAAAGGATTTTAATTATTTTAGGATCTTTTTAAAACATTAAAAAATTTCTTTCCTTAAACTAACCATTTTGTAGATTTTTTTTTTTTGGTTTTAATTAAAAATTATTTTTTTAACTATAAATTTAACGATTTTATTTTTCGTTGAGAAGCGATCTTTTTCACTTGAAAATTACTGTATTTTATTGAATACTCGTCCTTCTTGGTAGAAAATTAATCTTTTTTGTTGCAAAGTTCATGTATTTTATTGAAAATGCTTTTATAGTATACAATTCAGCTTTTTGGGTTAAAATTTGACTATATTGTTCAAAACAATTAATTTTTTTCAAAATTTATGTATTTCATTTAAAATGCATTGTTTTAGTTGAAAGTATAGCTATTTCTATTCAAAGTTAGTAAACTACTCATCAATATTAATATACTATCTTATAATTATAATATTAACAATCATAATACATATAATAATAATATCTATTTTAAATACACCTAAAAAAATATAACCTCAAAATTGAATCATGCATGAAATTAAGAATTAGGCAAAACATTAAAATCGCAATTTCTACAATTTTTTTCAAATGGTTGTCGAGATATAAATAACAGACCACCGAAGTTTTGTGGCTCCCAGACGGTAGGTATGGTGGGGGTAAATTTTTAGCTGGATCTGGTGGCACTGTAATCGGCTACTTTCTTCGAAAGTATCATCGATTCCGGTAACGGCGGGATTTGATTACAGTAGAACCTCGATTATCCGAGGTAATATGGGGAGAATATACCTTGGATAAGCAAAAACTCTGATAATACCGAAGAAGTACACATGGCGGAAGACTTATCTATTTTTAATATATTTTAAATAGAAAAATATCTATAAATATTTAGCAAGTAAAAGTTATCAACTTTGAATGTGAATTTATCTTTATGGTACAGTAGACTCTACGACAATTCTCGTTCTCAGAGCTCTAGGGGAAGCGAACAGGAAGTGTCAGATAACCCTCTCTTCTGCTTGTAGCCGCGTTCGGCGCTGTAGGCGTAGCCAGCCGCGTGTGCGTGTATTAGTTGGTACTCTGTGTGCGTACACGCCTGGCTTGTGCGGGAGCTGTGTCCAGCATATTGCACACGTATTTTCTTGTGCGAACACCTTGAGATGAGACAAGGAGTGAAGGCAAGCGAACGAAGGAGAATTCGGGAAACCAGAAGTGTTGTAGCGAGAATTGTAGAGTCTACTGTACAAAGCATTGTAGCTAACGTGTCTAACAATGCTATTCCCACATACTTATTAAAGAAAGTTGAATTTCATTACATAAAGGTAATAGTGGCATTTATTTTTTTGTTGATTTGAATAAATAGGTGGGAGGTTAAGCTTGAAAACTCGAAGAAAAAACCATTTTGATGATCCAATTGGGTAATGTCAAAAGATAGAAAGGAAGGAAAAAATTTGGTTTGAAAATTAATTTTTTATTGAAAATTTAACTTTTCTATTTTACCAATGTGACAAAAAGTGTTAATTTCCCAAATGAATGCAAACTGTCTTTCAAAAAAGTCATCACACTTAACATTCATAAAATACATCAGTATAATCAGAAAGCAATAAATTTTTACGATCTATAGGATGAGAAAAATGTTGCAAAAAACTCGAATTGTTTATATAATTGAATTCCAAAAAATACTACTCCCGATAGGATAATTTTTAGCTTTTCCATCAAATTAAAACAGTGGTTAATCATATTCCGTGTCTATGTTAGGTTTTAAACAGTTATAATGTTATTTTCCCAACCTATGACGATAGATTTCCATCCAATTCATTAATTAATCATAACTCATTTTTTAATATTGATGCTTAATATTTAAAATAATCCTGCGGGGACAAAAGAGCAAATAGAAAAAGATTTTAGCCTTATTATTCTTCGCAAAAGCTATATTAAAAAAATTATATTTTGACTTAAAATTTTCGTCCACGGGTTAGTTCCAACAATACTCTTGTCCGATTTCGAGAATGGGCGAGCTTTTCAATCCAGACTCTTAAAAATATTTACTACCATAATTATTTTATTATGAGGAATAGTAAATGTAGGAAGTTGTTTACCGAATGCTAAAAGAAACAGAATTAACATTTCTTTGCAATTTGCCTTGATATAACATTTTAAACATAAAAATTAATTATTTTTAACTATGTTACGTGATTTTGCCCCTCTTTTTTGCCGGTTTGGATCATGGCTTTTGGCGAAAGGTAGAAAAAAGCGTTGAGTACCATAATACATTGCGATGTTAATCTCTACATTTATTTGGATTCAAATTGCGGTTACGAAGATTACTATACCTCAATTCGCAATTTTGGTATTGAGTTAATGATACACAGTTTGCAGTGAATCGAAATTTGCAAAAACTTCACGAAAACGATGTGGGAAAATTGGACTCCTTTTGCCTACTGGACAGTTTGAAATTTCTTCTGCTGTCATATTCTCAACTACGCCGCTTATCATATTTATTTTTACTCTCGAATGATTTGCACCGTTCCTATACAATGCACGGAGGACCCCACTATACTCTAATATTGCTGGAACGTCACCATCGGATGTTGATAATACAATATGTTCTCGGTTTGGCACAGGCACATATCCACCTTTTCCTTCTAACAATCGAATTGGTTTATCGATCGGAAAAATATATCTTCGAAATTCGAATTGTTGGTGTTTATTTGTGTAGGGAATGAGCCGAACATATCCAAGTTGTCCGAGTGAATATCCTAGTACTTTTTCAGAAGGAGCCCTGCCAGGAGGAGACTTGGACCTGTTACGAATAGAAGACTCCCCAGAAGTTGGAGCCTGATAACTGTTTTCCAAGGAATTGTAATTCACAACAAATTTATCGAAAGTATGGAAGATTGGGTGATTTTCGCCTACTGGACAGTTCCTTATTTCATCTCGGGTCATATTGTTAATGGCGCCGTTAATCATACTTATTTTTACTCTCGGGCTATTTCTATGAGCCCTATATATTCCACGAAGGAAACCACTATGCTCTAATATTCCACAAATGTCACCATTGATTTCTGATAATACGATATATTCTTGAGGTGGCAAGGGAATATGTCGGTTTCTTCGTGCTCGCAATCTAATTGGTGCAGCATCAGAAAAAATGTATTTTCGGAATTCGAATTGAATGCTCTGATTTGTACGGGGAATAAGTCGAAGATGTCCAAGGTCTTCAAGTGAATATCCAAGTACTTCAACAGAAGGAGGTCTGCCAGGAGGTGACCTTTCCCTATCACGAAGTAGAGGCTCTACAGGAGACGTCCGATCAAGTGAAAGTTGTCTGCCGGCTGAAGAAGAAGGACCAGTATTGCGTTCGCTATTAGGATACACGGGCATCTGTGAAACGCATTCTGCAAGAAGGAATAGATTGCTATTGGAAGAAGAAGAACGGCCAGGATTACGTCCGTTATTAGTATTCCCGCCAGACTGTGAACTGCATTCTGCAAGAAGAAATAGAAGATTCTTTCTTTTTTGCTCAGCACATTTATATCTTACGTCTTTGTTTGAAATCAACGTTCCATTGAAGAAAGCATCTTTCTGATGATTTAATCAAAATTAAACAGCATAATTTTAAAATATAATAATTCTTTTAAATCCACAGAACGCTATTCATATCAATGACGCACATTAATCACATTCTGTTAATTTTAGTGACATTTCAGATAAGAGAATAGTCTGATGTCGTAAATTGTATTTAAAAAATGTACAGCGGGAGGGTTGAAACAAACTAATTAAAAAAAATGTAAAATGCATTTATTAATTTGTTTGAGAGTGAAATTATTTCCTTTGATATTATCATTATGGCAAATAATTTTTTTGTCTTATTAAATGAACTATCCTAACTTACGTGAACAAAAGAATTAGCAATATCCATGCTGGCCACTCGACCGGGAAAGCTGCACAAAATAAAACGTCTAAAATTTGTATCATAAATGTGAGGCACCTAGAGCAAGAGTCGAAAAATTATCTTTGTCAAGGAAAAGTACGATCGAAAAACAGTTTGAGAAAGAAAAACACAAGTTTTGTTCCACTGTAAACACGAACATATTGAAGTGGGAGGAAAAGAGAGACAACAGAGTCGCTCTTTTCCTCGAACTTTATTGCGTTCGTCTCCACCGCGAACCAAAACTTTTCTTTTTCTTGCTCCAACTATTTCGATGATATTATTATTCCTATCGATTCCCGAATGCTTCTCGTTCAGTTCTTTTCAATTCGCAGGATATTTTGGAAAACAAAAGTCCGAAAACAAAAGTTCCCTACCACGTTATAGGTTTCAATAAAAACAACTACATATGTTATCCTAAAAATTTCTATAGTAAATTTTTGAAAAAAAGTTTTCGATTACATTTGTTTGAAAATCACAAAAAACATACAGGCTTTAATGAAACGTACTACATCATGATACTGTACGTGAATTTTGTGATTAATTGGACTAATTCTGATTATTAAAAGTGTTTTTATACTTAAATGATGTAGTTGTAGATGAGCATTGCATCACAGAGAAACAATTGCGAAAGCTGATTGTTTTAAGTTGATGTTTTATTGCATTTTGTTGAATTCTTTTGAAATATTTAAAATTTATTATAAAATATTCCGAAAATTTTTCTATAGATTTCAAAAATTTCAAATGTCTTCGGTTATTTTGAAAGATTTTAAGGTTCATTCGGAAGATTTAAAAATTTTCAAATAATTTCTAAGGAGACGGTTTTAAAGAATTTCAAATACTTCACAACATTTGCATAGATCTAAAGGATTTTGGGTTATTCTAAATGATTCTAAGAAATTTTAAATTTATTATAGAAATTAATGCAATCTAACAAGATTTAAAAGATTTAAGGATATTCAAAAAATTAATGTCATTTTTAAGAGCTTTAACAAATTCCAGGAGATATAAAAGGATTTGAAGGAAGTTAAAATATTTTAGAGGTATTCTAAATAATTTTAAATTTTGAAAATTCCCAGCAATTTCCAGCACCTTTCAAATATTCCAAGATATTTAAAAAAAATTAATATTTTAAGGAATTTTTAAAGATTCTAAGGCATTTTTGGAAAATTAAAAAATTGGAAGGAATTTCTAAAGATTTCTATGATTTCAAGGGATATCAATAAATTTTCGTGGGGTTAATATTTAAGGGCTTTTAAATATTTTAAAGAATTTTTGAAGCATTTTCAAGAGTTTTAAAAAGGTTTAGTGATTTGTAGAGATTTTAGAGTATTAAAAAAATTTTATTTAATAATTTAAAGTTATTTCAATGGATTTAAAAGCTCTGAAGTTATTTCTAAATGTTACAAGTAATTTTCAAGATCTTTGAAAGTATTTAACGCAATTTCAAAGCATTTGTAATACTTTTGTAATATTTTAGGTTATTATAAAAGATTTCATGACTTTTTTAAGAGCTTTCAAACATTTCCAGAAATTTAAAAGGATTTGGAAGGGTGTGTTGTATTTAAAGGTATTTGAAAATATTCCAAGGAATTTTCAGTTGAGTTTAGTAATTTAATAGGGATTCAAAGGTTTTGAAATATTTTAGCCTATTTTAAAAGATTCCAAGGCATTGTTGAGAAATTCCTAAGGATTTCACAGAATGTGTACAATATTACAAAAGTTAAAAGACTTCATTGAATTTTGAATTCATTAAAAATAATTTTAAGCGATTATGCTCTCTCAAAGTTTAAATAAATTTTTCAGGATTTCAGTAAATATCATATTTCATCAAATTGAACGGGGTTTTATAACATTTTTAAGAATATCAAATTCACGAAAAGGGAAAGATTTATAGACCGGGAATTTAATTGAGAACGGGAATTTACTTCTGACCGCAGTAAAATTAAAGTTTTTTTTTATTTTAGTAAATATTTTCGATTTTAGTTGAAAATTCATCATTCTGGATAAGGCTTTTTTCAAAAAATAAATTATTTTTTTATTGAACATGTAATATTTTTAATTGAATATACCCTCATTTAAGTTAAAGGTTTCTATCTTTGGTCGATCATTAATTTTTTTAAATTCCATTGTAAGTATTCAATTTTTGGTTGACATTTTATTTTCTTTATTTCTAAATTAATGTATTTTGTTAAAAATTCTTTTTTGATGGAAATTAATCTTTTTGCTTGCAGAACTAACTATTCCAGTATTAAAGATTTATTGTTTTACCACAAAATAAATATTCTTTTTTTTTGCGAAAAATTAATTATTTTACTGAAAATTTAACTATTTCATGTTTGGTGAAAAATTGATCTTTTTTAGTTAAAAATTCAAATATTTCGTTGAAAAATTATGTATTCTGTTAAAAAATCGTATTTTTTGGTAGAAAAATAATTATATTGTTTGAAAATTCATCCTCTCAATTATTACTTCATCTTTTAGTTGAAAATTCTAATACATATTCCGGTTGAATATTCATTATGTTAATTTAAAATTCGTATTTTCGTTTAAATATTTAAGCAGTTCAGTGGAATATTCATAATGTTCGTTAAAAATTCATCTTTTTGGTTGAAAATAAAACTTTACTATTTTTTGTTGATAGCTTATCTTTTCAGTTTGAAATTTAACTATTTATTTTGTTGATAATTTATGTAATTTGTTGAGATATCTCGTTTTTTTGCAGAAAAATAATATTTTTAATCTATGATTAATTATTTTATTTAGAAATTTATCATTTCAGTTGAAAATTAATAACACAGGACCACAAAATGGTTTTGAAAGTCCACTGGTATTCTAATAGGTATGCTCCAAATACACAAGCTCCATTTCCACAAACCCACAAACCCTAAACCCATATGCTCCATATATCTACAAACCTACAAAACCCCAAATCAACAATCCTCAAACCTACCAACCTTAATTCCAGAAACCCAAATGCATCACATCTTATCATAACAATTGAGAAAATGGTATAATTTGGATTTGGTGGATTTAGAGTTTGCGGGTTTAAGTTTTCTGGATTTGGGGTTTGTAGGTTTGTGGATATGGAGCTTGTGGGTTTAGAGCTTGTGGATTTGGGGTTTGTGGGTTTGGATCTCTTTGGTTTGGGTTTAGTTGATATGGAACTTGTTAGCTTGGGGCTTATTGTTAGGGTTTGTGGGTTTGAAATGTTTGGTTTGGGGTTTTTACGTTTGTGGATATAAAGCTTCTGGGTTTGAGGTTTGTGGGCTTGGGGTTGCTGGGTTTGGGGTTTGTATTTTTATGCATATGGAGATTGTGGGTTTGGGGTGCGTCGGTTTGGTATTGTTGGTTTAGGGTTTGTAGTTTTGTGGATATGGAGCTTGTGGATTTGGAGTTTTTGAGTTTGGAGCTCGTGGATTTTGGGTTTGTGGGTTTGGAGCTGTTTAGCTTGGGGTTTGTTGATATGGAGCTTGTGGGTTTGGGGCTAATTGTTTTGGGGTTTAGGGTTTGTGGGTATGGGGCTTGTTATTTTGCGTATTTGGGGCTTGTTGATTTGGAGTTTGTAGGTTTTCAGGCGAAATTTATGAAGAAATTTCAGGTTTTTATGCATTTTTTTAAATTCACTGCAAATGCTGACGTGCTGGCTCAATTCGGCGAATGAATTTGTGTTAAGCGACCCCAAAAACATGAAGTATACCAATTGTTGAAAATGAATTTTTTTTTAATGCATGAAATTTATTTGAATATTCATCACTTTAGTTAAAGATTCTTCATTTGAGTTGAATATTTATCCCTTTAGTTGAAAATTTGTTGTTTTTTTGTGAAAAATTAATTTTTCAAATTGAAAGTTCAACTATTTCATTGTGGGTTAAAACCTGAACCTTTTCAGTTTAAAATTTACGTTTTATATTAAATGTGGATCACTATTACTTCAAAATTGAAATATTTGGTTAAAACTAGAAAATCCAATATTCTCACGTGGAAACTTAAGAATTTGAGCTGGTGGAAATTAAATTCAAAATAGTATCTACATTAATATTACCTAAATATGCACAGAACTGAAATCATGAACTTTTAAGACAAATTCATGAAATAATTATGTTCATAATATTACTTAATTATTTAATTAATCGATTCCGTTATTATATTTAAGAATATCTTGTAATGTAATTTGTCCAATGATTCGAAATTAAACATAAATTAAAACGCTGGAAACTTAATAAAACACATAATTTACAATTAACTCGCGAAACTGTATACATATTTCGAGTCGATTGCTTAATATGATTTAAAATATTTTAATGGTTCCATAGTATAAAAAAGTATACTTAGGAAAAACTTCAAAGACCTGCAAAAAACCTGGAATTGTCAGAAATTTTTTTAAAGAATTTGAGTAGTCACCCTAGTTAAAGGATTTTTAGAATGATCGTCGTAAATTAAAACAAGATTTACATATGGTGTCATAATGCAGCACAGTGAACTCTCGATTTCAGTCCAGTGTCGGGGGTTTCCTTCAAATAGCCCTTGACTGATTTCAGGGTATCGAAACGTAAACAATGAGGGCCGCCTTACTCGCTTCCAATTACAATATATATCTATGTATATAACGTCGCAACCGCTCTCGCCCAACTCCCCTTTAAGACTGCGAGAGCCAGAAGTTCTAAGAAGGCCGAGAACGGGCTGACTGAAAGCGAGAGTTTGGTGTACTTTTTATTGAAGCCTGTAGCGTTCATGTAATTTTCAAACAAATTTTATTTATAACTGTGTGAACAAAATGTTATCGACATATTTTAAAAATGTTTCCATTGAAATTTCTAAAGTAACAAAAAATTCCTCTACCTAAGTATTTTAATGTGAGATATCTTAAAACCACACCAAAATATCCTGCAAATGGTTAAGAACAGAATGAGCACCCTTCGCGAATAGAAAGGAATAGTAATACTATCGAAATAGTTGGAACAAGAAAAATACAATTTTTTAAGACAGGAGACTTGAGATCGACTTGAATTGCCCCCAATCAAGACATGGTAAAGTCGAAAAGTTTGACTTGAACATGTCTAGTTTTGAGACGGAGTCAGACTTCAGTTTATGTCTTGGAGACAAGTTTTTATGCCTTCAAGACGTAAATTGATCTCTTGAATCGAAGTTTTTTGACTCCAACACGACCGATTTATAACTTCGAGCGTATACCTGTCGTAAAGCCTCAGAAGATCCTTCTAGAAAGTTACCATTTTTATTTTCTCAAAGAGAACTTTAAAGCGTTATAGTCAAGGCATAAAAAATTCAAACCCAAGTCGAAGCATTTTTACTCAGAAAAGTTAGTGGAAAAGAGCAACTTCGTTGTCGCTTTTTTGCTCCAACTTTAATCTGTTTGCCTTTACAGCGGAATCAAACTTGTCTTTTTCTTGCTCTAACTGTCTTTCGATCGTACTTTTCCTGGACAATGATCATTTTTAGACTCTTGCTATATGTGACTCATATGATCTAATTTAATAGACAACAATGAAAAATCCAACCACCTTTGCTTGAAAATGTATTCTTTTGGTAAGAAGTGAACCTGTTTAGATTTATTTTAGCCTTTCTAAAACTTGATCTATTTTGGTTTAGGAATTTAACTTTTCGCTTACATGATTCAAAGATTTTTTGGAAATTAAACAGTATTCTAAAAAATTAGCCTTTTTAGTTAAAAAATCCTACTATTTGGTTAAAATATGACTGTTTTTATTAGATTTTACTCTTTTAAACCTCTTATCAAATAAATAGCCCCAGAAAAACCATTCATTCACATTTAATCTATTCCAGATTGATTCGTGATAATAAAATGAAAATTAAAAAAAAATTTTAATTATCGAAAAATTTCATTCTAAATTTTCCGCCCTTCAGAATTTGCGGCCCGACGCACTGCCTATGTGGAATGGAAGCTTCTAATGTGTCCCCTAAGGGTTTACATTTTTCTTAAACCTTCTCTATTCCTTTACACACCCTCCACACACTTACTTGGTGGTGGAAGGGGGA
>NC_046658.1:165287984-165294171 GCF_010883055.1 Belonocnema kinseyi | reverse complement strand
GCCACCGAGACTCTTCCAGAGTGCGAGGCGGGAATCGAACCCGCAAGCCGAAGGAGTGGGTCCAAAGCCTACGCTTTAGCTCCCACGACCATCGTCCCACTTTACGCACTGCCTATGTTGCCCCTACAATAAATCCACGATGCAAAAAAAAGATAAACTGACAAAAATACTGTAATAAAAAATGATTTAGGGTTTGGGTTTTGTACGTTTGTGGATATGGATATTGTGTATTTGGAGTTTGCGGGTTTGTAGCTTGTCGTTAAGGAGCTTGGTTTAAGGTTTTTGGGTTTCTTGACATGGAGCTTGTGTGTTTGAGGCTTGTTGGTTTCGGTTTGTGGGTTTGGGGCTCATTGGTTGATGGGTTTAAGGCTTGCTAATTTGGGGTTCGTAGATTTGGAGACGAAATTCATGCAGAAATTCTAGGTTTTCAACCATTTTTTGAATTTCACTGCAAATTCTAACGTGCATGCTAAGATTTTACTAAGGAATAACAAAATTCTATTTATCTTATTATTACAGAGGTAATCTATTACAATAGTCAGAAACATCCAGTTCAACGGTCCTTGACCTGAATATACACTCGCTCGCCGAGCGAGCGAGCAGCTCAAGATCCAGACCTGCAAACCGAACGAACACATGAGGGGGCTCCCACTTTCGAACATCTCATTGCGTGTTAGTCTGTCGATGAGCGGAAGACAGTATAACGCGCCGTTGCGCATACATGCGCAAGTCCCACGGGTGGGACTAGCGGGTGTAAAGGGTACTCGCTGGCTCAGTCGCCACGTGCTCGCTCGCCCGGCAGGCTCGTTTGCTCGGCGAACGAGTGTACTTTTAGGCTGAAATCTGGGAATTAAACTACGTTGTGCTATTATTCTAATAAATATGAGCGGAGTTATAATCAAAATAAGATATTTCTGAGGCCCGTTCAGCAAAGTTAGGAGAGGGAAGAGTATGTGTGCAGAGGACGAGACCAATACCCTGAAAGCAACATTTAACCTGACGAGCCCAAGTGTATATGTCACATTTTGATTCACTACTCACCAATCTATCTAGTTTTCTCAGTCTTGAATAGCATATCTGAGGGTAGCGATTATCAGTCATCATTGAGATTTTTCTATACAATTTAGAATTAGAGAGAAAACATTAGCAGAGAGATGTGAAAGACCTATCTGAAGCCTAATTGCATGGCGTGTCGTATTCTTCGGGGATGAAGGTTTCTCTTAAAATAAGCTCGCATCATCAGCAATTAATAAAGTGAAAATCGTCGGACTCAGCACGTCTCCCTGCATTACTCCCTTCTTAAAATTCACCCATTTCAGATGTGCCCTTCTTCCCTTAACTGATAGATCAGCTTTGGAACAAAAATCCATTAATATTCTAATAAACTTCAATCCACGTGCCTTCGAAAATATTTTATTCCAGAGGATTTTGTGATTTGATGATGAAAAACCTCCCTTAAAATCGACAAATTGTACAGAAAGTTTACCTCTGTTCAGACTTGGACGGTTTTAAATTAATGAAGTTAGCGTAAACACATGATCCATGCAGTCTCTCCCCTTCCTAAAACCTGCCTAACACTCCGGTAAAAGATGCATTTTTTCAGCCCAACTGAATCTGAATTAATTGTTTGACCTATTTTGAAGATACTTCTAACAGAAAATTGGAACCATGATTCTGGAAATTTTTCTTTTTGAAGTATTTTGTTGAAAATCGAGTTTAGGTATAGGATAAGATTGCCAGGCAGATTTTTCAGGAATTCGTTCACAGGAAAAACTCAAGTTAAATTTTGTTGCATGTTAAGTTTCCCGCTGTTGAAGTTAGAGTGCTATTTGGTGAAAATTTATCCTACGATTAAATAAAAGCTGTCGTCGGCAAAGTATGACTGAGTTCTAGCTATAAGTCGGAACATAAGATTTAAGACAACACAGAAAAAGTGAAAGTTTAAATTTGTTGCAGGTAAGACTTGCAAGGGTTAGTTATTGAAACTATTTCCGCGAAAGTTTTACCGATCTTAGGGAAATAAATAATTCTGATCTCGTCTACTGCGTCATGCTGAAGTGAGCAAATTTCGGCAAAACATGTATAATCAGCAACAGAAAACACGACAAAAAATTTATTGTCACTGATACATCTCCTCGGAAATATATCACACTATTATAGAATAATTAAAAATGATTCAATGCCATTTAGATAAAAGCGCAAAAAGCAACCGAGAGATGGAAATCCTTCTTTCTCTCCAATTTTATGAAGTTAAACGACGATAGATAGCGCTGGCGTCGTGATTCTCGCTAAATCTCGGATAAAATTGGAGCGATCACAAGGCAGTGAATCTTTCACCTAAACTCGATGTAAGTTTTATCTTTCGTTTTTTTCTGAGTAGCTGATTTCATTCGGACTGGGAGCCTTACCAACAGTCGCGCTCAAACTCGCGAGCGATTCAATCTGCGCATGATGATAATGCGCTCGCGCAGCGTAAGTTTTCTTTTCAGAATTGAGTATTCTCACATTACGTCACATTTGGACGGTAACGTCGAAATCTATAAGGTCTGACCGGTTCGTGCACAGCAAAGTATTTATTACATACGAGTTCGACTAAAATAAATTTTTTTGACAAGAGTAACTGAAAAATCATGATATCGTTTTGCTTTTCAGATAGAAAAACCATTTCTTTGATTATTGTTTGCAATTTTGAAAGTGTGCAGTTCAGAGAATCGATAAAAAAAATTTTTCCGAGATTAAGGTTAGGTGGCATTGTTCTGATAGTTGGTGGTGACCATTTTAGAATGTTGTTAGTACGTTGACCGGTGTTTTTTGTAGATTTCAAGCTATTATTTTTGCACCTTGACAGGAAAAAGTAGAAAATAAAAATGATATAAGACTGTGATTCTTCTTAGAAATCCTGTAAGATTTCTTGAAAATCCTTAAACATCTCCAAATTTTTTATTGAAATCCCTTCTTATTCTTCACAATCATTTTAAATTTTTGGAAGTTTCGTGAAATTCTCTAAAATTATTTCAAATCTTCTAAAAACCTTCATATTAACCTAATCTCTTTGAAATCTCTTAAAAATCTTGTTACCAAATTTTCAATAACTTTCAATAATTCCCGTCAAGTCTCTAGTAATTCCCTAAAATCACTTGAATTCTTAGATATCCTGTAAGATTTATGAATAATCCTTAAGCTCATCCGAATTTTGTTAAACGCCCTTAAATTTCTTTCAAATCATTTAAAATCTTTAAAAATTTACTAAAATGAATTAAAATCTCTTAAAATCATTACATTTTCCAAAACTTCTTGAAATGTCTTGAAAAGCCTTAAAATATTTTCAAATAACTTGCTTCAAATTCTTAAAAATCGCAAAAACTGTCTTAAAATTTTATAAAATTTTTATGAAGACCTTAATCCTTCTTCAATTATTTTTAGAATTAGTTTTTAATCCTTTAAAATTAAAATTTAAATTTTCGCTAAGTCTCTAGTAATTCCTTAATATCACTTGAATTCTTGGAAATCCTGTAAGATTTCTTGATAATCCTGAAACTCCTCTGATTTTTTTACTTCCTTTAACTTCTTTAAATCATTTAAAATCTTTCAAAATTGACTAAAATTAATTAAAATCCTTAAATTTTCTTAAATTTCTTTGAAAACGCTTAAACTATCTTAGAATCTTATAAAATCTCTTGTAAATCCTTAAACCTTTTTCAATTATTTTCAAATCATTTAAAAAAGAAACTTTAAAATCCCGTCAAGTGCCTTCAACTTCTTTTGAATTATTGAAAATCTTTCAAAATTGACTACAATTAATTAAAATCCTTTAATTGTTCCTACATTTCTTGAAATTCATAACTTTTTTAAGAACCCCTGAAATATCTTGAAATTCACTGAAATCTTTTTGAAGAAATTTTCAGTAACTCACTTCACATTATTTAAAATCACTTGAGCTGCTTTAGAACTTTATAGAATTTGTTGAAAATCCTTAAAACTTTTCTCGATTCTTCAAAAAATATTGCTAATTTCTTGAAAATTATTAAATATTTTTGCTCTTTTTTAAAATCCCTTTAAATTCTTTCAAATCAGTAAAAATCTATTGAGATTTCCTAAAATTACTTAGAATCTTCAAATAATTTACAGTCTCTTTAATATATCTCTGTTTGATATAAAATACCTAAGATAACTTCTTATCGACAAGTTTTTTAACAAAGTGACCGGAACTTAAAGTTATTTTGACTTTATCGACTGAGTGCGACGTAATATTAGGATACTTCTTTTAGCTACTTTGCTGAAGAGTAGCTTATTTTTTTAAGGTTTAACTTTTTTGTTTTCAATTTGCGATAGACGAGTATCTTGAATTGAAATAAACAGGTTTGCAATAAACGAGGCGCCGCTTTTTAAGTTTATAGGTATGTAATAGCCATTATATATCTTTGACCTCGTAATTTTTAAAGTCATAAATATAAAAACGGACATCACATGATTGTAAACTGGATAGGGGGACCTCAGAATAGCTCCACATTACTGAGAAAAGGCCGTATACATGTGTGTGTTATATAAAATATAATGAAAATGATAGACATATTATATTTACCAATGCAATTAAGGATGGCCGCCGGAATGAAAACGAAAGTAAAGATAATCTTCATTCTCTCCAAGTAGAGAAAAAACTGAATAATGATTCAGAAAATAATTTGGTGCGCAACTGTAATTTATGTACATTTCATTGCGTCATTGGAGAACAAATATTTTCTTATCACATACCTTGCAGATAACACCATTATAAGCGTTAGGTTTTTTCTTTCTGCGATATTTATATAGTTATTTATTATATTCGTATCTGCAATGAGAAGGTATTAGTTTTTTGCGAAAAACGACTTTCGCGGATTTCATTAAATGTGTAATAAAGCTGATGAAAAATCCAGAAAAATACATCTATAGGTGTGTTGGGTCGCTCAATCCGAATACGAGGCCAGTTGACTCGCGTACCTAAAAACTCAACTATTAGCAATAATAAAACTCGGATTTTTTCGCCGATGGTTTCTTTAAAAGGATCAGCTCAAAAACTATCGACAGGTGTAAAAACCTCAATTTTTATTTTTTTAGAGTAAGCCCCGATTCTTCGGCGCACGTGACATGTAGGTTTCAGTGGTCGCTCAATTCAAATCTGGGGATCTTGTCATCCCTTACGATATTCTAGATATCTTTTCAAATTTATATAAAGGACATCTTAAGATTAAACTGGAATTGCTTGGTATTTTAAACCAGTAGATGTAGAATTTGGAGTCGCTGATTTTAATTCTGGGTCCTCCTCTAATATTTATTAGAATAGAGATTAGATTCTCTAATCTGGATTTATCGACCCCAAAAACCCATTTTTACAATAAAAAAAATTCATTACCTGGCATTGTTTCAGCTCTACCTCGAAATAATATTGAGCTGACTGTGAATTGGTCTTTGCTTGACACTGATCTGTTAAATAAAATCCCAAATTCGCATTGAGCGTTCCCAAAAACTTATATATGTATTTTTCAGGATCTTATCTTTGACTTTTTTGCGATTTCACCTTCAAGTGACCTTGACTTTGATGGAATAGGAGCTCGCGGACCTCAGATTCGGTTTCAGTGAGCCCAAAAACCTATGGATGTGTTTTTCTGGATTTTTCATCGGTTTTTTTACAGTTTCACCTTCAAATGGCCTTGAACCTGATGCGATGGAGATCAACGGACCGCGGATTCGGAATCAGCGATCATGGCCGATACATTTTTCCTGAATTAATTTCTTGTAGGATAAGTAGTTTTTGTTTTATTCATAAAAAACAAAATTGAAAATAAAAATATTGTATTTACGCACAAACGAACCAAGCTACGAGAATTAATGACACAAAGTATGTTTAATCAAAAAAGATTCACAAATTTCTTATGAATAAATTATTTTAATCGAAAGCGTTGTTTGGATGTTGATAGGAAAAAATTAGGTTGAAAATCAAAAAAATTAAATATTTTGGAAAAGGATGCAAGGTGTGGAAAAAAAATAATAGACAACAATTTTTGTTAGTAATTCTATAAAATAATAAATTTTTGCGTTTTATAGGGGGTGAAAATTGTGGGTCCGGATGCAATAAGGGCACATAAAATTTTTTCGTGCGAAAACGAAGTCCCCTGGAGGCTTTAGAAAAAATTTTCGAATTTTAATTTTC
>NC_046658.1:165261691-165287884 GCF_010883055.1 Belonocnema kinseyi | reverse complement strand
AATTAAAATTCGAAAATTTTTTCTAAAGCCTCCAGGGGACTTCGTTTTCGCACGAAAAAATTTTATGTGCCCTTATTGCATCCGGACCCACAATTGTTGGCACAAATTTCAATTATTTAAATAATTGCCAAATATCCTAAGAAAAACAAATAGCCCTTTTAAAATTTGGTAATTTCATCACTGAATCCAGAAAATAATAACTTTCTACGACTTACTGGAAACCGAAATATACAAATAGAAATCGATAACAAAATTTTATAACATTTTTAAAAAACTGCTTGGTTTCGCATCCATTAACCACATGATTCACCCCAAAATGGTAAGTTTTAAAGGCCAACTGGCCCGATAGGGCGCAGATATTGCCCTTTAATTTTTTATTTCTATAAATAGTAAATTTTATAGTTTTGATCTCATAATATTTTTTTTCAGACTTAGTATTTTACCAAATTTAAATTTTTCAATATTCTACATATTAGTTTGGAATCATTTTCGTTTGACTAATGTACGTAGGGCACGTGAAATGAGTCTTGAAAAGTGAGGTTACGTTCGGGAAAATATTAAAAGCATTTAATCTATAATGTTGCTAATCCGAAAATTGATTTATTTTGCATGAAGTAATCTCTATTTTTACAATATAAGCAGTAATAAAGAAAATTCGAAAAAGCTGAAAAACATTGTCTATATTTAAATAAATAGTAATTGCGCTCAAAATAACGACGCTTTCTCGAATACATCGCTGGAAATCTGCATGACCTAAAAATGAAGTCGGACGTCCCTAACCTCAAAAGTCACTAAGTTCGCAATGTACGACATTCAACCCTGAAGCTATAAATATCGGAAGATATTTAAAAAAATATATTTAAAAATCCACGCCGTATTTTGAATAGTTTAAATCAAGATCTTTGAATTTTGTCTCGGAAATTTCTTAGAACTGTAAAATATACAACTTGTCACTCCATAATCATCTTTTGCAACTAAGTTTAATATCCATGCGCCTAAATCATTGTATAAACAATTTTTAATAATAATATTTAGCAACTTTGTACTTTTTATTTGTATTTTGGGAAATCCGATAAGATATGAGATATGAGTACTTTGCTCAGATATAAGTATTTAACAAAAAAGTTGGTGACAGGATATATGAAAAATAATAGGGACTTCAAATTTTCAACTTTTTGACAATCACTAATGAACATTAAAAATAAAATAAACACATGCAAGAAATCCCACTAACAATTATGTGCTTTCGAACTCGTAATATACTTTCTGCATTTTAGTCTAGGTATAAACAAAACAATATCACGACAGCACCATCTGTCCCTTTGCGGCCACGTATGGAAAATCCGATCGCCGCTCAGATTGGAAGTTGGGAATAGTTTGGGCAATGTTAGCACAGGTGAAAGTGGAATTTTATGATTTTCACATAGTTCGGCTGGAGAAATCTTCAGTTGAAATTTTAAAATTTAACACCTCGAAGATTTTGCAATAACACTGGAACCGCGTTTATATCCGCCCTCACATATATCCATCCACAACTCTCATTTATATCCGGTTGGCATCTTACTTACCACCTCGCAGTACCACGTGGCAATCAAGCCAATCGGAGCGTGGCGCGGCTATTTCCCCTTCGCTGCGCACAATTGGTGGGATGCCCTCCCGGGAGGATACCAGTGAATGTTCATCTCCTCAGGCGGCCGACATGAACGCGATTCCAGTGTACGTTTATTGACAAAATTAGTAATTTAATGAAAAAAGGGTAAAAAAGGATGAAGAAAAAGGTACTCTGGAATCGAAGGAGCTGGTGTTATTGAATTCCACAATATTCATGCAAAAATTTATATCAATAGTCCAATAAGTTTTGCTGCGAGTGAAACAATTCGAGTTGTTTAATACAAAAACACAGTACTACAGATTAACAGATTTGCAATTAAATGAAGTTTGAGTATATAAAGTTAAGAAAAATGAATTTAGATGTTTTTCAATAGAATTTTTATTTAAAGTATTAAAGAAACTTAGGAGTGTTTGGGAGAGGATACAGAAGGGTTAAAATCTTAAAATTTAACTTCTCGAAAAAAATCTTGTTTAGATCCCAGTATTTGAATGCATCTTCGCATTCTGAATTTTCTTTGGAATTGCTCAAAGCTCTATAGGATTTAGGCACACATTCTAATTCTAACACTCGCGCTACGCGCTCGATTATTACCTGACATTTTAAAATGTAAATTTATTTTCCGAATTGCTTTACAATGTAAAAGTATAATCCTTTCTTCAGATATTCTATTCTATCTGGCGTTGCTATGCTGAACATGTTACGTATCTCGCGTCTTTTGGCCTAATATGAAAATTTCTGATTTTTTTAGATCAATTTAAGAAAATAAATTAAAAAAGGGGAGTTGTTCTAAAAATTGGTTTGAAGAAATGATGTAGGAATTTTAAATGCTGAAATTCCTCCAAAAAATTTTCCCGATATTTCGCGCCGTTCGCCTCAAAATTTGAATTTTTTTATAATATTTTCGATGAATAAAACCAAAACGACAAGCCCTATCAAGAAATAGTTCGAATGAATTTTGTTAGAATTTTGCATAGCTGCAACTCCTTTTTGAATTTTTTTTTTGCATCTCATGTCGTTTGGCGCCAAATTTTAGTTTTTGAATTTTTCATAGTATTAAAAAAAACACTAAAACATCAAGCCTTACCTTCATTTGGCACAAAGCTAAATATTCTATTCTCAAGTAACATTTTCCAAGGATAAAACCATAAGTGTGGCTCGAAGAATGTTTGTTAACAAACTCTTTCTTTCTTTTCGGAACTACGCACCCTATAAGAAAGTAGGTAATAACAAATTCTTAGATCCTTTTTCGTATAAAAATTTAAGTGCAATCATCTTTAATTGTATCTTGCATAATTGCGCACCCAATGTAATTTTTGATTATTTTTTTTTGGGATCAAAATTTGAATTTCGATTTAAGAAAATTCAAATACTTGTAACGATAGTCTCGTAGGGCTTTTAAAAAGCAATATTTCTCTTTTCTTGACTTTTATTAATATCGGGCGCTGTTTGGCTCAACATTTACGATTGATTTTAAAAATTTTGTAAATGCTATCATTCTGATCTTTTTTTTTAACGAAAAAAGTCTTCGAAATAAACTGTTCGGCTTTCTGAGTAATAGGAATGGCCGTTCATAAAATGTTTCAATCTATGTTTGAATTTCTGAAACTCGTGAAGAAAAATAAACAAAGGAAATAACACTCGGCAAAATCATACGTATCCCTTTAAACTTAAAATATTAATTTCACCCAAATAAAACTTCACAAATACAAAAAAGTGATATAAATAAAATTAATATTATCATCATATTTTATAAGAGAATCCAGAATGCATTTTCATTATAAAATTATGACATTGACGCGAAGTGGAAAAAGGGAAACAATACCCTTTTTTGGCAATCTTCGTTTTAGTAGCAACTGAATCTTTCCTTTTGGTTCAAATACTCTTTTTTTAATTACTTATATCTTGTGAAATAATACGCATAAAAAATGTCTGATAGCAACCCTAGAAAGATCAGTTAAAGAACTTATAGAATCCATCATACTCTAAAAATCGATTATTGCCTGGTAGGTCCCTTTTCTCGGATCATGTCACCAAGCAATCAATTTCATTGATTAAGAATTATTTTTTCTTAGTGTAAATTAATTGCATGAAAACCCCCGACAATATTCTACACCCATGAGTTTATAAAAAAATTTTTAGCGGTTTGGGCTTTGAAATTAGGAGACAGATAAGAGAAAACATTCAGTGTCAAAATCATTGAATTGTTAACCTTCTAATTTAATTTTGATCCTAATTCGGGTTACAGATTTTATTATGTTTTTGCAATTTTCATATCGAATTAATGATACAGAATTTGAAGTGAATCGCAATTCGAAACAACTTCACTGAAACGAAGTGGGAAGATTGGATTCCTTCTGCCTACTTGACATTCCTTCATTTCATCTTCCGTCATTATCTCAACAGCGCCGCTTATCATATTTATTTTTACTCTCAAGTGATATCTATCGGCCGTATATATTGGACGAAGAAACCCAGTATGCTCTAATATTGCAAAAAGGTCACCATTGGATGTTGATAATACAATGTGCTCTCGGTTGGGCACAGGCACATATCCGCCATTTCCAACTGACAACCTAATTCGTTTCTCGATAGGAAAAACATATCGTCGAAATTCGAATTGATGGTTCCGATTCGTCTGGGGAATAAGCCGTACATACCCAAGCTGTCCAAGTGAATATCCTAGTACTTCCTTAGAAGGAGGCCTACCAGGAGGAGATTTGGACCTGGCACGAATAGGAGACTCCTCAGGAAATGAAGTGCGGTCAGGGAAAAATTGTTGGCCGAAAAGATAAAAACCAGAATCATGATTTTGTAGTGAGTCAGAATTTGAAACAACTTTAACAAAAGTATTTGGAAAAATTGGGTGACTTTTGCCTACTGGACAATCCCTCATTTCAACTGGGGCCATATTGACAACTGCGCCGCTTATTATATTTATTTTAACTCTCGGACTATTTCTATGTCCCCTGTATATTCCACGAAGAACACCACTATCCTCTAATATTGCAAAAATGTCACCATTGGATGCTGATAATACAATATATTCTTGGGGTGGCACGGTAATATGTCTCTTCTTTTCTACTCGCAATCTAATTGGTATACCGACAGGAAAAACGTATCTTCGAAATTCGAATCTAATGCTCTGATTAGTACGGGGAATAAGCCGAAGATATCCAAGTTGTCGAAGTGGATATCCAAGTACTTCAAGAATAGGCGGTCTACCAACAGCTGACCTGGACCTTTGAAGAAGAGGAGGTTCCGCATGAGAAGTTTGGTTAGGTGAATGTTGACTACCAGCTGAGAAACCAGAAATAATAGGAAGATGTTTGCTGAAAGGATTCCTGTTGAGCTGGGAACTGCATTCTGCAAAAAGAAATCTACTGCCAGAAGAAGAAGAAAAAGTACCAGGATTACTATTTGGAATCTCGCTGGACTGTAAACTGCATTCTGTAAGAATGAATAGAAGAATCTGTTTTTTCAAATGATTGCGTCAAATTTACGTACGTCCAATTTGTATAAAAAGATGTGGAACCAGTAGAATATAATTACTATTTTCTTTTAGAATAAGTTGAAAGACTTTACTTAAATGTTTCGAATTGTTGCTTTTCCCCCTTGTTAAATAGTCAGTTTTATTTTCACAAGCAGCACAAAAAAAGTCTTGAGAGCATGCTCTTTGCCGACCGCGTGACCAAACCAGTCCCCGGTAATGAGCTTTTTTTGTGTTTACCAAGGCAATTTTTTCTTTAGGCAATGCTATATCGCTCTCAAAATTGGGAATGAAGGAAATGAGACAATAAATTTCGTTTGTATATTTATTTTTTAAAATAATTTAGAAACAATTTATCTTAGCGAAAGTAAGTATGCAAAATTATTTTCATTATATTGGTGCTTACTGTGTCCATACAGATTAAGATATCGTGTTTAAAATTTGACAGATTAAACAAAAACCTCTCAAGAACGTTTGAATTTATCAATATGTTTATAATTTCAAAGAAATTTTATTTATAAGTTGGTAAAATAGGATCTTATGATTCAAGTTGTAGCACTTTGCCGATAATTTTTGGTTTGATGCGTTTCAGATATTTTTATTCTCATATGACGAGGACTGACACAAATTTTAAACTGAATCGTTTCAACATCAAAGAAAAATTCATATAAAAAGTGAAATTTGCACATTCTTTGCAAATTAACAATTCAGTATCTGCACGTACGTAACCCATCATTATTTGTGAAGCATTTTTAGCGATTTTTAACGGAGAAAAAAAGAAACTTTGAATGTCGATAAAGTCGAGATCACGTGACTGTATTCGTTCATGAAATTTGTGTGTAGAATGGTTATTATTTGTTGGTCCTCACTAGGTCCACACGGATTGAGATATCGTGTTCAGGATTTAGAAACTTATATGGAAACAGGCAGCACACAAAAAAAATGAAAATAATTTTGCATATTTACTTTCTGTTCGGTAATTTTTTTCAAAATTATTGCTCAAACTAATTATACGAACGCGATTCATTGTCTCATTTCCTATGTTCCAAATTTTGAGAGCATGCCCCTCATTTAACAAAACTGCGGTGAAAATATTTATAGAGCAAGGAAAGTAAACTAAATAAATTTTAGCCGTAGGATGAATACTTTTCTCCCATTTACCTCTGCAACTTCTATATAAAAAAATTATTCATTGTCTTCTTATTGATTGCATTCTTGAAAATTGACGTTTTTGGTTATAAATGAAAGCTTTTTACAAGTTTACCGATATCGTTTAAAATTCATATGTTAGGTTTAATAATCCTACTGTTTGGTTGAAATGCAACTTTTTTTGGTACGATTATCATCTTTTTATTTTAGTATTCAGCTATTTTGCTAAAGAGTAATTTCTCTTACATTAGAATTTTCAATATCTTCGGAACTATGAGAAAAATATAACCTGATCATCAAAATAATTTTTTTTAATTGTTTATAACTTTTGAATTAATTATTGTTAAATCCTGTGAAAAGACCGTCCACTGCATTGTCTTTCAAGTTTTTATTTTATTTGCAGGCGAAATAACAGGCGGCCGATGACGTCACAGAAAAACTCGAGAAAAGCCGTAAATGCATTTATTATAAGTTGAAAAATCCAAAATTATTATTCTGATTATAATCCTAGTAAAGTTGAAATGTTTTCATTACTAGTCAATAATTTCTAGTTTTGCCATTACTTAATACATTCGCAATTCATGCACGTTTATTTAATACAAATAAATAAATATCTGTAGAATTTCGTATTATTCGTAACATTCTTATCTACATTTTTGGTAAAAAGAACGTGCGATAAGATTTGTAAATAGACTAAGTCATCTTCACCAACATGTTGTACTTAACATGTGAACATTCGTCAATTTGGAGGAATTAAAATAAAAAATTCATGACCCTAGATCTTAAAAATTATCGCAATTTAAGACTTTCTATATTCTCTTCAGATGAAATATTAGACATAAATTCAAAAAGTGAGCACATTTAAAAAATTTTTTAAACCTATTTTTTTCAAAATTAAAAAATTGCCTGTACCATTTATTCGTAATATTAAAAAAACAAAATATTTATCGTAATTACTTTAAAAAAAAAATTACCAGAATTATAGTATTTACAAAATTTTAAAAAATATATTTTAATTTTGAGTTAAAAAAAGTATCAAATGTGTAGTTTTTGTTTTAAGCTTAAAAAATATAATTGAGAATAAAAAAATAAAACAATAGCATTTAAAATAAAGAAATTAAATTGATATAAAAATGATACAAGTCGCTGCAAAAAGCTTAATAGCAAAATAATGAAACAATTCTTAAGCACCTTATAATTAAAAACTTATAATAACAAATAATAAATGCATTTAACGTTAGTCACGACTCTCTTCCAGATCACAACTTAACAGACTTTGCAGTTAAAGCTGTTCTTCCAAAACTGAGCAATAAATATTAAAAAGATATTAACAATTTCATAAAACTATTTAAATAATCAGGTGTATTTTTTCTTGAAGATTCCGTAATTGAAACTTATTTTTTGATTATTTACAGTTAGCGGTGTTTTTAGAATTACGGCAGTATTATTATATTCACCAATAAAATTAAGGATGACCGCCGAAGTGAAAACAAAATTATAGCCAATCCTCATTTTTTCAAAGTACAGAAAAAACTGATTTATGATTCAGTGAATAATTTGGTCAACAACTGCAAAAAAATAATATTCTACTGCGACATTTGAGTATAAATATTTCCTTATCTCACATTCTTGTGAGATGACGGCATCGTAGGCATCAAGGTTGTCTTTATGCAATGTCTCTTTTTACATTATTATTCTAATAAGAAGTTATTAGTTTCATTGATCAGATTGGATCCTGTTTTTACAATTTTTAAAAGCCTAAAAAGAAAAAACAAGTTCACAAGACCATTTTTTTCAAGATTTAAAAAACTCAATGCATGTTTGTTTATAGTATTTGAAAACTCAAACAATTTATCCTAATGACTTTTTTTGATAAAACTAAATTTTTCAGACTAATAGCATTTTCAAAATCCATAAAAGCAAACAAAAACAAAACGTTTCAAGCCAAAAACCACATGATATAAAAATACGACAAAAAGTTTTGCTTTCCGAAAGCCCTATATTACTATCATGTTTTTAAGAGATTTTTTAAAATATTTTCTAATTAAATCGAATTCTAATTGTGCAAATTTATCATGAATAATTTTTTGATAGGATGCATAGTATTTTTATAAATTATAAACATATGACAATAAAAATACAGTGAAACTCTTCTATAGAGCCAATTTTGGGGCTGACGATAGGTCGGAACTAACTCATTATAACCCGCTCCGCTTTTGTTTGTTCATGTTTGAGTGCTCGCCTGAATGAAAGCCGCACATCCAGCGCACCCCACGCAGCTTCTGTTACACCTACATGCGGCGCGGCCTAAATGCTCGGACGGGCCATAGAAGGGAGGGCTATTGAAGAGTTTCACTGTAGTTTTATTCAAATGCCAATTAATATTATGAATTGTCAATAATGTAGATTTATGGAAACAATACACAACTTCATTAAAACTATTAGGGAAGATTGGACTTTTTCTTCCTACTTGACATATTGATTTTAACTCTGGAATGATTTCCATCAGCCCTATATATTTCACGAAGAAGACCACTATATTCTAATATTGCAAACACGTCACCTTTTAAGGTTGATAATCCAATATGCTCTCGGGTTGGCACGGGAACAAATCTACTATTTCCAACTAGAACTTGAATTCGCCTGTCGATAGGAAAAAAAAAATCTTCGAAATTCAAATTGCTGGTACCGATTTGTCTTTGGAATGAGCCGGACATAACCAATTAATCCAAAAGAATATCCGAGTACCTTATGAGAAGGAGCTCTGTCTGGAGAAGCCGTGGACCTGTCACGAACAAGCAGCACTTTAGGAGTAGAAGACCACTCAGGAAAATTTTTTTGGCCGAAAAGATAAGAATCAGGATTACGATCTTGTAGTGAATTGTAATTTACAACCACTTTAACAAATGTATGTGGGAAGATCGGGTGAAGTTCGCCTACTGGACAATTCTTAATTTCAACTGGGGTCATATTGTAAATTTGGCGGTTCATCATATTCATTTTTGCTCTCGAACGATACTTATTCGTCCTATATATTCCACAAAGAACACCGCTATTGGCTAATATTCCACAAATGTCCCCATTTGATGCTGATAATACGATATATTCTTGGATTGGCACATGAATATATCTATTATTTTTTGCTCGGAATCTAATCGGTACTCCAGCGGAATAAACGTATCTATGAAATTCCAATCAAATATTCGGATTAGTGCGGGGAATAAGCCGAAAATATCCAAGTTGTTCAAGGGAATAGCCAAGTATTTCCAGGTAAGGAGACCCTTCATAAGGAGATTTGCACCTAGTATGAAGAGGAGGCTCTTCTGAAGAAATCCGGTCGGATGAATGTTGTCTGCCAGAAAAAGAAGAAGGAACAGGCTTACGCTTTCTATTTGGAATCTCCTCAGACTGTGAACTGCATTCTGCAAAATTAAATAGAAGATCCTTTTTTGAATTTTTTTATCAGTACATGAGCACAAGTATATTGCTATAAGATGAGACATTGTGTTTTTGTGAATTCGATGTGGACTTAATTTGCATAAAGCGTCTCCCCGTACGATGTCCGGAAAAATAATAACCAAATTTCTGACATTTAAGGTACCCAAATGATTTTAAAATACCTGGATAATTTTAAAAGGTCATGTATAAAAATTGATCCTGGTTCTCCACATATAGAAAATAACACTTCCTCTATGAAATTTGTTTGGGAATTGAAATTTCACATACCGTGATGATATTAAAAAGGTCTCGTTATACTGCAAATTAATTTTGGTAGTTCAGGTATCAAAAATACATCCTTCCTGAAAAAATTCGGTTGAGAATTGAGATTGTATATACCCGGATGCTTTTACAAAGATCACGTCGTACTAAAAATTGATGCTGGTTGCCCAGGTATTAAAAGTACAGCTTCCCCGAGGAAGTTTGGTTAAAAAGAGAAATGTTGGATACCTGGTTGGTTTCATAAAGATCTTGTCGTACTGAAAATGAATCCTGTTTATCTAGGTATTAAAAATACATCTTCCCCGAGGAAGCTTGGTTAAGAATTGAAATTCAACATACCTGGATGATTTCAAAAAGGACTCGAAGTACAAAAAATTGATACGGGTACTCCAGCTTTGGAAAGTACCTTTTCTCCGTGAAAGTTTAATTAATAATTTAAATGTAACATATCTGGATAATTTTAAGAAGGTCTCATGGTACTAAAAATCATTATTAGTCCAGATCCTTACCAAAGCATCCGGGTACATAAAACTTCAATTCTCAAACGAATTTCCTCGGAGAAGATATATTTTTATTATCTACATAATTTCCAAATCATTTTACCAGTAAGTTTTGATTAATAAATTCCATCTAGTATTTAAATGAATATTTAGAACAAAGTTCTCTTTGGGGGTTTATTTAGCATTCTCAGAAAAATATTCGCTTATCGGAATCTGTTGTTTTATTGTGTAAATAAACTATTTCCATTCACGGAACTTTCCTATTTCACAATGAAACAACATTCTTGTTTTCATACATGTCCTGCCCGCAGGTACACGATCTGAAATTAAGGTTCTTCTGAATAAAACTTATTCTGTGTGCCTATATTATTACTGAAAACAGTAAATTTTACATGTATGTATGTTGAAAATTAATTTTTTAAATACAAATTTAACTATTTCAACAGAAAATTCATCTTTACTTTTAAAGTGAATCTTGTTATTGAAAACTTGTTTTTTCTTTGAATGAAAAAGAATTTTTTACCAAAAATTTAACTATTTTTTTGAAAATCCGATTTTTTAAGAAATACATTTTTAACGGAAAATTCAACTATACCATTTTTGGTTGAAATTATATCAGTTTTGGATGAAAATTTAAGTGTTGATTGCAAATAGATATTTTATAGTCATAATTAAACTATTTTTTCAAAAATTCATGAAATTTGTGGAAAATTGGTCTTTTTTGTATAAAATTAATCTTGTTGGCGATTTATCAGTTTGGTTGAAAATTAATTTTTTCAATTGAAAATTTAGCCGTTCCACATTGAGTTTCAAATTTACCTTTTCTAGTTCAAGATAAATCAATTTGCATTTAAATTTATCTTTTCTAATTAAAAAGTCATTTATTTCGATGAATTGTGAATTTTCCGCATTTTATTTTACACAATTTTACACCTACTTTCCTACTTTCAGCTGTCTGGACTTTTACTCTCTGTCTATGCAATATGATTTTAATCTCTGAGATTCTGTTTTTGAAATCAGAATAAAAGCTACTTTATAGTAATTTAGCAATTTCTCGTTAATTCCAAATTATATTATACGCGTTTAAAACACAACTATATAATATACATTATTATTTGATTATGAACCAATATTGAAGTAATTTATTAATCAATTAATAATATATGATTTATTAATAAATAGGTAAATTTATTAATAATTAATGTTTAATTACAATTATAACTGAATATATATATTTTTTAAAATAAATTTATTTTTGAAAAATTTAACTTATTAAACAATTTTTTTATATTTTATTTTTAAAATATCTGATTTAGCAATTTCATTTATTATCATTGATGAAATAATAATTAATTAACTAAGGGAATACTAATAATTGATGATAAAATTATTCTAACTATAATTCGAATAAATTTGTTTGAAATTTAATTTTATGGTCCAAGTATCTATAAATTTTATTTAAACAATTAGTTTGTTCAAAATTTGTAATTAAAAAAAGAATTGATTTTCCTAATTGAATTCTTTAACCAATTCCAGTTTTTAAACAATTTTTTTTTCAATATTTCATTTCTTATACCTTTTTGATTCTTCATCAATTTTATTGTTTAACCATTTAATGTTTTCTTTGAATTTATTTATTCAACAATTTTCTTTTTTAATTTATTACTTTTTTATCAATTGTATCATTTTCTTAAATTCTGTTATTTGTTTAAATAATATTTTTGAAACTATTTCTTTTTCCCTGAAATTTGATTTCAAAAACTATTTTATTTTCTAAACAATTGTTAAAGTTTGCATAAATTTTATTTATTAAATAAATTTATTTTTGAAAAATTTTATTTTTCAAACAATTCATTAATTTTTTCAATTTTTTAGTATTTAATACATTATAGATTAATATAATTTATTCTCATTGCTTAAATAATAATTAATTAATTAGGAGAATAATAATACTCTATGATAAAAGTATTCTAATAAGAATTTACATAAATCTGAATTTACGAAAAAGTAATAATGCATTAGTCAACAATAATTCCAACTAGTGACTGTTTATCAAAATTCGAAAAAATATTGTGTGTGGTGCCATCCAGTAAAGTTTCGTTTCCAAAAGATTCATGAGAAACGACACATTCTAACTCACTAAGAGATCGATCTCTTGAGAAACAGCAAAGAGGTTTCACTCTTACGATTCTGTTCCCTAGAAGATTGAAATCCTATAGGGTCAGTAAGTCCGATCTTTCCAGCCTTTCGATCTTCTACTGATTCCATCCATACCGGAGTGGGGGCAGAGATCGTTCAGTGAAGAATTACTCTTCTCGGGATTCGTTCCAGGCTTCAACGTGCCTGCTTGAATCTTTTCCCCAATTGTTTGCGGAGGGATGACTCTGGCCATGAGGGATTGGGTGACGCCTCTTTCAAGCTACAGTTCTCCCACAGAATATATCTCCTAAAGAGCGTGTTTACAGCATCACTTTCGGCTCACTCGAGATTCACTCTCAGTCCCTGGTAGAAATTACTTTCAATATATGATATTTACCGTTTTTGTCAATACATAACAACGCAAAAACAGGCCTACCTTGTCGAAGCGCCATCTATTGGATTTATTTGAACTATGATACCCCTCCGGCTGGTAAGCGAACAGGAAGAGTGGGGGCGATCTATAGTGCTGGTTTAAAAAGAAGCTATATTTTTCGCCTTTTTACTGTTTTTATCTTAAATGTGATATAATTTAAGAAAACCCAATAGGAAAATATAACCATCATTGCTTGAAAATGTGTTCTTTTTGGTAAAAAATAAACATTTTTACATTTATTTTAGCCTTGTTAAAAATTTGTCTTTCTGTTTGACAGATATACCAGAGATGAGTTGGGAGATTGCTCATATAATGGAATAAGAGAGTCCGTCAAATTCCGGCTACTAAAAGTGCCCTCTTGGTTTGTGAATAAGCTCCTCGGAGTTACTTCGGCATTTTCAGCATTTTTCAGACGTTCTGTGTCGGTAACTGCTTAAGTTAGAGAATTTTAAGAATGAGTTACCACCGCAGTTACAATTACAGGAGTTCCCATATATGTAAATGATGTACTGCATATTTATTTACCACTCGAATATCAAGTGTTTATTATATAATTATGTTAATGTTTCACAATTATTAGTGAGTAGTTATATAATGAAAACTAATTATTTATTTTTAAAATTAAAATTTTAAATATAATATCTTTACATAGCTATTTATATGCTATAAATCATAAATTATGACTTATAATTTTAATACATTACCGGAAAAAGTTTATGTTCACCTATTTTTTAATGACAGAGCTAAACCTTTTTCTCTTTAAAATGTTAAATGCTATCAAAATGAAAATTCTGTATAAAATCAAGCAGGAGATAAAGCCAATTTGTCCATTTTATAAAGATGGCCATCTTATAAAGATGAATTTCAACTAAAATGATAAATCTTCAACAACATAAATCAAGTTTCAACAAACCCCTTCAACTATTAACTTGTAAAATTCTTTAATTTTTACCTGCTAAATGTTTCAATGTATACAATTTTAAGTATTCCTTCAAAATTATTGAATTTCACATTACAGTTTAACATTAATTATTTAACTAAGCATTGGTTTTAATGATTTTTTCGAGTGTAAAATATTATTATAATAAATAAAATTTTTAAATTTATTATCTACAATTTTTAGAACAATAATATTTTTATAATAATAATATGAATAATTATATCTAATTATTTTATTATATATTATTTGAATTTCAAATTATTATTATTATTATTATTATGTTTTCTGAACAGATATGGTTAGAAGATTTCACAGATATTTCCATTATTTTACAAAGACTTCTATTATTTCACAAAGTTTTCAGAATTCTCAAACATTTTAAACATTTTGAATAGATTTAAAAAAGTTATTTCGCGAAAATGTCACGAAGAATTTACAAAGGTAGAATAATATCTCACATAGATTCCAGATAGATTTTAAAGATTAAACAAAGCAAGAAACAAGTGAAAGGCTTCTATATCCTACGATCGGATGAGTTTAAGCATTTTATTCACGAGTAGGCAAATCAAGACTTTGGCCCTCCCTGGTCGATTTCTATGGGAGGCATTGGCCCCTGTGTCCCCTTAGCAAGGCTCCACCGCCTCTGATGGATATAGGAATAGGAGGTGACAAGCCACATGCTACCTAACTTGGGCGCGGGGATTGATCCGGCAACGACATGCCTATTCTGACGTGATTTGGAAGAACACCGTTAACTGCAAGTCGGATAAAGTCACCAGAAGCAATTAATGGTAAGCGGCTTAAGGGCCTTATCAAAAATGCAGTTAACGGTGTTCTTCCAAATCAAGATAGTATTTCTCTCCTATTTGTATGTACATATTAAATACTAAGATTTTATAATTTCTTACGATATTGACTAAGTTCTAACTAAATTTGCTTGAAATTTAAGAAAAATACATATATCAAACGTTTTTGTATCAAAATCTCTGAAAACAAATTACCATCCTCAATTTTTTAAATTAGACTAATTCAGAGTGATCAAAAATGAATAATTTAATTGAAAAATAATGTTTCATTCGAAGCGATTACAATTTTACATTTTCTAGTTGAAAAAATCATTAAAGCCAAAGCTTAATTAAATAATTATTTTAAAGGAGTAGATTTGATACATTTTTCTTAAATTAAAATTTTATTATCCTTTAATTTTAGTTCCCGGAAGGCTAAGGCAAACAGGGCGCGCTGCCGTAAGTCCGTCGAAATCAAATACACGGCATAAGCAATCTCCCAGCTCATCTCTTGTTATACTATTTAGAATGGAACCTTCTAATGTGTCCCCAAAGGGTTTACATTTTTCTTGCACCTTCCTCTCTATTCCTTTTCACACACCTCACATACTTACTTGGTGGTGGAAGAGGGACTTACTGTTTAAGGTGGGTTCCGGACCACCAAGAGGAACAGCTTTAAGTACTCAGAGAAAACCTTTTTCTCTAGAGGTACCGGTCCCACGGATCTCCAGAGATGAACAACTACCTTGCTAGCAAGTGTTCACCGCATGGGCCGCCAAGACTCTTCCAGAGTGCGAGGCGGGAATCGAACCCGCAAGCCGACTCATTTGTCAAATATCCACTTGTTAAAGTCGTAGCATTTTCAAGATAATACAAATAAATAAACGAAAATCAACATTTTAATCTGAACTTCGCACGTTAAGAATAAAATTCAGGAAAAGAAAGTCGTTGCTTTTGAGGAAGCTCCACAAGATTATAATAACAAATTTTGAATTTTTTTGAAAAATATAAAATTCTAATTTTGGTCACACAAACAGGAATAAAAAATAAAAAATTCCATTTTGCAGTCATACTATGCAAGATAAAAGAGAATAAATTTTCAAAAACTGTGCTCTGAAAAATGATCGACAAACTTGCAATAGATGACTTTCTGATGGAACACGAGGTTTTTGCTTTATTCGTGAAAAACAAAATTGAAAATAACGAAATTAAATGTTCGGACAAACGACACAACTCATGAAAAATGATAAAAATCTGCTGTCACATAAAAGAGCTACAAATTTACATAAATTATTTTTTCATTGGGCGCAAAGTTTAGGTTTGAATCATAATAAAATAATGTTAACAATAGAAAAATTAAGTTTTTAGAGAAACGACACAAGGTACAAACACACTGAAAGTACAGAAGTTGTTTAACAAAGAAGATTAAAACGTTCTTTTGCAAAGCCTTGTTATAAAAATATATTACAAATTAAAATAATAATTTTTTGGAAACACAGCATAAGCTAAAATAAGATTTTATGGCAGACAATGAAAATACGTATGTTTCAATACTAATGCATATTATGAATTGTAATAACCAAAATTTTTTTTTAATGATAAATTTTTCAGGATATCTGCGAACTAAAATTTGTGAAAAATATTGAGCAAATGTTAAAGTAATCATCAAACACGAAAATTTGTAAATTATGGTACAATATCTAAACAAGCAGTACCAGACTCATGTACATAAATAGATATAATATATATTTAACATAATGTTGTTGAATGTACTGTGGAAAATTTAATGTTTAATACCATATCTAGTTCACGATCATCAAATTACATATATCGTTACTATAACAATCAATTTTGAAAGGACTTTAGACAAACATGCTAGAAATACGAAAACCAAGCGAATACCATGAGATGAATACAAAATCGAGCAAAGGTCGCTGAGCGCGATGACAAAGCTCCCCACCCCCCTCTAGCAGGCAGATTTTTGTTTTAAAATTCAGAAATTTTGCAGAAAAGTAAATTATTTTGCTTTAAAGTTCATCTATTTGGTAAAAAATTCTGATATTTTGTTAAGATTTAGTGCTTTCTGGTAAGCCTATTTAGTATATTATGCACTAAAAGGGAGAAGGGAGATGTATGATTATACTCACCAATACAATTAAGCATGAGTACCGACGGGAAAACGAAAGTATAGATAATCCTCATTTTTTGAAAGTAGAGAAAAAACTGATAATTTATTCCGTGAATAGTTTGGTAAACAACTCTAAGTAATGTATATTTCACTGCGTCATCAGAGTAAAAATATTTCCTAATCTCAAATACCTTTTAGATAACCGCTTTATAAGCATCAAGTTTTTCTTTCTGCAATATTTTCACCATTATTTATTTTTCTAATTATCATCATTATGATTATTAAATTTGCAGCTCAATCAGAAGGTATTGATAATATGGAAGTATTGAGTATGACTAATATGGCACACATGCGCCAACTGGATTCTCAAACGTGATCAACTGGGTGTCGGCCAGGCGTGTTCTCGAGTTGGCGACAATTTAGTATCGTCAGGTATGCAAAGCCATATAGGGAAAAATTTACATTTTCAATAGGGGAAAAGGGAAGTCGAGAGCAATTTACTTTTAGTGATAGCCCATGGGCACACCTGACCTGCCAAAACGACAGCGAGAATAAAAGAAAAAGTTGAATATATTACATTACGCCCACTTAATATTAGAATTAAATAAGCACATTTTAGTTTAAGGTCAAAATTTTGTTATAAAAATTTCTAAAATCATAAACATAAAAAAGGTAAAGTTACGCAGTGCTAAGCAGTTCAGCCGATGGTTTTTTCAAAAATTTTTTATTAACAAGTCGTGAAACCATGAGATAGAAGTTATCATAGCCACAAAGCCAAAATGAAGTAAAGAGCACCTAAATGACACCGAATGCGCCGACTGGGCTAAAAGCAGGGGTTGACATGGCAAGACCGAAAGGCACATGAAAAACTTCTGATTTTTCCAATTGGCACAGAAAATTAAATAGATTAAAAAAAGGAGACCTTAGTGTATAAACTCAAAAAGACAACCCAACTAGAATTGCCAAGGCTAAAGTCCGATTTTAAGGAGACCAAAATCCGATAGAAACTCCATCTTCCCGGTTAACGAAGCTGTCGTTACCTCAACGAGAAACTTTTTACTGAATCTACGTTACTAAACAAAAGAAACACTGAGAAAGTGGGTTGTGGTTTGTCGAGCGCGTCATCTAGCCCGTCTTCGGGGTGAGTCCTCACCGGTCAGCGCAGATTTAGTAATTTCTCGGCACTGCTTTGTTGTGGGTGCTGTGCCGCTCGACTCATTCTCCGCAATGTGGATAAAATGAAAAGAGATGCAGAGGCAGCACAATTTAAGGCTGTAATTAGGAAAAATATATGAGGGTAGATCCTAAGCATTTCCCGCAAATGAGGAAGCTCTCGTCCTCTCGGAAACAATAGTTGTCCGCATTCGGCAAAACATACAACAGAAATCGGATACATCCAGACCTGCTACGCATACTATCGCAGGAGTCTTGAAGACATGCTTCTCGGCCAGTTCCGTAGCGTCAAGGGCCTTGTTAGGATATGTGAGAACTTCCTCCAACATAAGAATTACTGGTGCAGAGAAAGATATAGCTACAAGGCTACTACTATGTTCATTAACAAAGCCTAGGGGAAAATGAACCGCGGTCATCCCGGGCTCTGAAGGCATTCGAGTTTTCGAGCCAGGTGCCAGGACTATAGGAGACAGAAATGAAAAGGCAGAAATTAAAAAGCAGAAACTACATTCAACACGAGAATCTCAATTCTTATTTAACGACGACAGCAAGTCATTCCCATTCTTCTGTGCGCATCAAAACAAAATACGACTAAAAATTAATTATAAATTCTCAAATATACTTTAAAAAAGGCCCTTGGGGTACCGTGCCATAGAAAGAAAGTTTTTACCCGATCAGCACACATATAGATAGATATTTATGTCTAATTTCAATTCTGCAGTTAATAATAAAATAAATAGAATCAATGAAAGGAAATCAAAGGACTTAATCAGGATGACAAAAACTTCTCCTGAAATGAAAACTTGTTTGAAAAAAAATCCCGCTACCAGAAATAGAGGCTATTTTATAATCATCATCTTCTTTGAGAACTCGTTCCTCATGCGATGAAGACTTATTTCCTTTAGAACCAAAACAGATCACAATAAATCAGGCATCTATAGGACTTATATACTTTTTATTGAATTCAAATATGGCAAAGTAGAGTAAAAATCGCCATGATGTAGTCAGTTCGCATTTTACCTCTATCAATCTTGACGTAAAGATCAAACTAAAGTGAAAGCTGGACCTAATAAAGTAAAGCTTATTACATAGAAATATATTGAACTTGTTCAAGAGTCTGTTTCCAAATATATCTGTCACACCACACCTAACTTCTCTGATTCTCCAGGTGTTTTGCATTCAATATTTTAATACTTAAAGAGAACATATCCATATGGACATTCATTTGATCTTTAAAATTTCCGAGCGATTATCTGCGACGAAAATGCTGTGAATATTAAGTAGTAACATGGAATCAATATGAGGATTAAAGTGTTCCTAGATGCTAACTGCGTGGTGATGAGCGTCCTATTTGTCATCTCTTACTAATTTTGGCTAATAAAGATTCGGTCACGAGAGCTTTTTCAGAGCCTATAGGCAATGCCATAAACCAATTTGCAAAATTGTCTACTTGTGATTTTTAGAATATACTATACAAAGACATCGGGAAGAACCTAGACTAAGTCTTAAGTTATGACATCCTGAGCAAATAGCCGAGGGTAGAATGGAAATTTGGTAAGAGAGAGAGAGAGAGACCAGAGTGCTAATTATGTCATGGTGGTAAGGCCTGACAATTTATTTTTGTTTGTGGGTATGTTGTCAATTTATAGTTCTATGGGAACTGTGTCAGTTTCAGTGTTTTTAAATGAGAGAGAGAGAGAGAGAGAGAGAGAGATGATCAGATTAACAATGAATGTATTATAAAGGTCATAGAACAGATAGATAGTTACAAAATAGTGACTTACATGTACCTTTTCTCTTAAGAAAGGGCAAGAGAGAGAGAGAGAGAGAGAGAGTTGTTCTGTGAAAATTATGCACAAGCACGTTTCACTAGCGGTAGTTCGATACATTGCCCTGAAACAGCTGCAAAATCTAGACTTGAGTTCTTTGTTCATGAACGTATAACACTGTGGACTTAATTCGAGAATAGACTCAATTAACGTCTAAGAAATTCTGTGAAAACAATACACAAGCACGTTTTACTGATTTCTTCCTAATCGCATTCGCTTTTCATTCACGCCTATTATGACAGAGTTCCAAAAGAATAGTCTATATTCATCCACAGAAACAACTTGTCTTATAAATTCGAAATTCTGGTACTGATTGATCTTTGGAATGAGCTGGACATATTCAAGTAGTCCAAGTGAATGTCCGAGTACTTTATGAGAAGGTGCTCTTCCTAGAGCGGACGTGGACCTGTTAAGAATAAGCGACACTTTTGGGATAGAGGACCGCTTAGAAAAATGCTGTCGGCCAAAAATATGAAAATCAGGATTACGAGCCTGTAGTGAGTCGTAATTTACAAGACCTTTAACAAATGCACGTGGAAAGATTGGGCGAAGTTCGCCTACTTGACAATTCTTCATTTCAACTGAAGTCATTTTGTAAATTTCGCCATTTCTCATATTTATTTTTGCTCTCGAACGATTTTCATTCATCCTATATATTCCACAAAGAACACCACTATCCTCTAATGTTCCACAAATGTCACAATTGGATGCTGATAATACGATATATTCTTAGGTTAGCACGGTAATGTGTCCCTTTTTTCTACTCTCAATCTAATTGGTATATCGGCAGGAAAAAAGTATCTTCGGAATTCGAATCGAATGTTTGGATTTGTTGGGGTAATAAGCCGAAGATATCCGAAGTTTTCAAGCGACTAGCCAATATGTTAAGCGGAGCAGACCCTTTAGCAGGAGATCTGGACCTGGAACGACCGGAAGGCTGTTCTGGAAATATCCGTTCCAATGAAAGTTGTCTGCTAGCAGAAGAAGAAGGAACAGGATTACGTTTCCTCCGAATGTAAACGGCATTCTGCAAAGGCAGATAGAAGATCCTTTTTTTAGTTTTCATGATCATTCATTTATTTCTTATATAGAATCTTTTTGATGATTCAATAAAAATTATGCGAAATAAGTTAAAAATCTGATCATTCTTTTGAATTCAGAAGAACGCTAGTCATGTTAATAACGTACATTAGACACATTCAGTTAATTTTAGTCACATTTTTGGTTACAGATTAAGCTAATCTCAAGGTACTGTGATAAATTATAAATAATTCCAAGCTTTTCTTATCGGTTGTATGTTCATTTATTATAAGAGTGAGTGTAAAATAACGATGTTTCGGCAACACTTTTGTGACTTCTTTAGGTTAAAAATTTTATAAGTTAGTCATTATGAAAATTTGTAGATAATTAGATCCTTGTTAGTTTTCTAAATTGTTGTCAAGTAAACTAAACTTTTGTTTTCGGAATTTAGAATTTCTTTTTGTGACTGAGATATTTTTGCCTCTAATTTTCTCTGTTCATTGTAATGAGCAATCTTAATTTGAAAATGTTTCGTTTAACCAACAACAAGAAGTCTTCATCGATCGTCCTTCAGAAATAAATTTATCCAACTATGAAATTATGAATAATTCCAAGCTTTTATTATCGGCCATACGATCATTTTAAATAAGAATGAGTTTACAACTATGACGTTTTGTCAACACATTTGTGTTTCATAACAGTTTTTTAAATTTGAAGTAGTTAAAAAATAGTTTTTGCAAACAAAATTAAAAAATGACTTTCTAAAATTCATAATTTAAAAAATTTTTAACATTTTTATTCAAAAAATAATTCCGAGATACGGCCCTTCTAAAATAAAATTAGTCTCATAGTGTTCGTTAAAAAAGAAGGTATTTATTCTAAAAAATAAAAGCTTCAATTCAATTGACCGTACTTTTTTGACCGTACTCTGCATGATTAAACGATTCTATTGATCGTAATTCACGTATAAAAATTATCAAAATCAAAATTATGTGAAAATAATATAGAAAATACAAAATAGGTTTTCATGTAATTTGTCAATCTGCCGCCAGATGTTCCATTTTCTTGAATTTGGTACGTTTTGTTAAAGCGCAAATAAGTCGCTAAGTACTTTAAACCCAGTATGCCCTTTAAGGGTTAACCTGAAGAAGGCATAAAACTGTTGCCGAAATATCGTTGTTGTAAACTCACTCTTATAATAAATGATCATTTGGACGATAATAAAAGCTTGTAATAATTTATAATTTAAAAGTAGAATTAATTAATTTCAAGGATACAATTTTTCATCATATCAATAATCGAAATTCGACTTTAGATTTCTGGTAGGGTATCGGTTTGCAGAACTAGAATTTGACAGAAGAACATTTTTTTATAAGAACGCTAATTTCAGAGTGTTTAACTGCAGACAGACAATTCATGAACATAAAAGCGGTGTTTCTTCGAGAATTAGCGCCAAGGTCAGTAAATGAAAATGGTTTCTTTACACAATGAAGCAACAGATGGCGATAGGCGAATATTTTTACTGAAGATGCTAAATAAAACCCTCAAAGTGAACTTTTTTTTTATAAATATTGATTTCAAAACTGGATGAAATTTATTGATAAAAAGTTATTGTTGAAATGATTTAGAAATTGCGTAGGCTTCAAAAAATTTCGCAAAGAAATTCGGTTGAGAATTGAGTTGAACTCAATGTTGATTCTGTGGAGGTATATATTATCTACTGGAAATTGTCAATTTTACATGGCTCCTACATAGAAAACTAGGTAAAGTTATATAATCTTATTTGTAACTTCTAAATGGTTCTTACTATTTAACTTTAAATCTAGAGATGCACATGCAGAAGAATGTAATACAAAATTTTTATTTTTTCCTAAGTTTATTATAAGATAAATATCTGCCCAAAGAATAATATTTTTGTTCACGCAAGAAATATAGCGCAAGAAAGTAGGGTAGAGTGGGGTTAAAAGTGCCGCGGCGAAAAAGTGGCACATGTGGTAAAAAAAGAAGAAATAATTTGTAGTTTGCGGTCTAAAGTGGTAAATGTGAACTTTTTCATAACACTGCGTCTAAACTAAATTAGGTATTTCGTTCATTCTTGTATTAAAACATATATAATTATTAAAAATCTACATGTTCTAATGTGTGGAACTTTTTCCCCGCAGCACTTTTAACCCCATTCTACCCTACTGGTGATTCGGCAACACTGTTTGCCTTGCTAATGAAAACGCTGATCAAGTCCACCGCAAAGATATAAACTTTCATCCAATAATACATTTTCAATAAATTAATTTTCATATTTTAGTTTCTTCGTCAATTTTACAGTTTTATTTCGCACAAGCTGCTTTTTTATCAAAAAGTAGCCTCACACAGACTCTAGAATCAGCTGAGTGCGATGTTGCCTCGCTCATTGCTTAATTAGTGTGCGGTGCATAGTGGGTATATTATAGGTTTGTTTTCGTCGCGACTGAGAGTGTTCACATCGAATCAAATTTTTCGACGAACGATTAGGAGAAACGAAATGAGTAGAACCAATCACCATCATTAGAAAAGGACAGGTTGATTTTCTTGATTTGTTCTCTCTTTCTATTCCCGGGTCCACTTAATATATCTGTAGTACACGGTCCAATAGTATATGTCGAGGGCATTGGTCTGAATTAAAACTCGAATTTCTACCAGTTCCACAGGCATCGAAAGTTAATTTTTCAACTAAGGTGTGATAAAAAATGCATGTATTACATTTGTATAAATGTGACATTATTACTTTCTGCATTAACTATATGGAAAATAATTTAGCTTACATTTTAACTGATTTTTGACCCCAATAATCATTTCTTCTTACTTGTTTCACATTTTTCTCGTATAAGAATTTGAAGCAAAAATGTATGGTAATTTCTAATTAGAGCCTTATAAGTTAAATTCGTATAAAAACATCTGTATTAACCTATCAGTTGCGGACTTTTTATCTGTCGCGGATTTTCAATTGCTTGTCGATGTTTCATTTATATTACTTTAAGTAAGTTAAACTAATTAGCTAATTTACTAATTCAACTAATTAATCAAATAACGAATAGTTCAAACAACTAATTGAAATCTAACTGATTTAACTCATTCAAAAGGGAAAAAACGCGTGGTACCATACTCGAAAATTACTTTTTAGCTTATTAAATAAATAACACTAATATAAATAAAGAAAAGAATGAACAATATATGATGGCCATTCTATAGTGAAATCCGGGAAAAGACTTGGGATTTTAACGGGACTAAACACTTTTTCGCATTTTTAAAAAATGTCTGAAAATGTATCAATCAATAATTAGTATTATTTTCACAAGCAGCACGAAAAAAATGTTCTTAAATACAGCGAAAAGCTTGTGAAAATATTGATAAAGCAAGAAGAGCCAGTTTAATAAATTTTACATACAGGCTGAAAACTCTTTGGCCTATTTGCCTCTGTAACCCCTATTTCAAGAATTTATTGTTTCTACTGTTGAAAAAGAACTTTCTCTTTCGGTAAGAAATAAACCTTTTTAAATTTATTTCAGCCTTAATGAAAATTGATCTTTCTTAATTTAAAAATTCAGCTTCTTGGTTACGATCCCCGCTTAAGTGTCGGAGAAAATAAGCTTGCGTTCAAAATGGAAACATGAGGTTTCACAATAGTCTGCACGTCTCTAAATGCAAAGTTCACTACCCGAATGCACCAGATCGCGCACCAGGTAGCTTTGCACGTATTCTACAAGAACTTTTTCAAAATTTCAATTTCCAAATGGTGAGGCGATGACCCGGCTGCATCGGACTGCGCATTAGACAGTTTAGCACTATTTTAGGAGAAATTTAAAGAATTTATATTGTGTTAACTGCCACAATAAGTACTAATCATTATTCGACGAGCAAGGTGCACCGAATCCAGCACCAGGTGCTTTATTGCGTATTCTACGAGAACCAGATCGAGCGCCAGGTGCAACTGGTGCGTAACCCGGTTCACCCGGGTCGTCAGCTCATCACTGGTAGTTATTTTCTCAATTGGCACAATTAAAAAAACTTTGAGAGTAGGAAAAAAAGTTTTCTGTGCATTTATGACCTAGAAAAAGTTTTTTACAAGGTGAATAGAAGTAAACTTCGGGAAGGTCTAAAAGAATATGGAGACAATGGATGGCTCCGACAAGGTATAAAAACAATATATGGGGCATTATTCCTCAACTGCCCCAACTCAAAAAGTCATGTTTTTCGATTGTCTCTAAATTCTGGGAATATGTTCGCCTACCCAACAGTAGTTAATCCACAAACTTATAGACCAGGATTACCAACCCTCCCCAAGTGAGGGTGGGTTGAATTTTCAACCCCAATGCCTGCAGGGGTAGTTTCAAACGCCTGGAACTTCCTTTCTAATTACGCGATTTAAAATTTTCATGAGGGTTTTGGAAAGTACTTTTTACACGCTTTCATCCTATTTTATTATTTATAACAAAAAAATTGTTTAAACAATTTTTCAATAAATAAATTGTTTATTTAACTTTTTTCGCAATTTAGGCATCTACGATTTTTTTTTAAATTGCCTTAAAAGAAAGCTTGACTTTTTTACTATGAAAAATGTCTAATAAGAAAATGGACAAATTGAAATTCATAGAGTTACAGAGCCGGTTGTAGAGGGAGTCCTCGCGCTCGCACTCGGGCGTTATGCGGCAGCATACCGCGGAACAGTTATCAAGTATGCCATTTTTTTGTATTACTCACATTGATCCAAAATTGCATGAAGTCATCGGAACAAACTATTCAGTAATGTTAACCAGTCAGTTTGAAGAAGTTAAAAATTTTTAAAGTTATTATGAAAAAATATTGAGTAAAAAGCACTTTCTTAAAAATGAACAGTATTTTTCTGAAGATAAATGATTCCTCACTATTACAATTTATTATCCGACAATAATTGGTTATTGCTCTTGCAATTTTTTAAAACAAATACATGATTCAACCAACTTCTCACGTATAAAGTGTTTGAGTAAATAAAGTACTAACGGATTAGTAATTAACGCCTGTCGTCAGCCCACATCCTATCAAGTTATAGTTTCCAGAGTCTACCACGTGGAGGTGACAGTGCGATTTTAGACTCCTTTTATCTGCAAGATGAATCGGGGCGCTTAATTTTAGTGAGTCCCCTCGCCTCTCACTTTGCTTGCAGCGTTCAGCTGAGAATCAGATCTTAACAGCTTACGAGTTATTTGAATGGGGTAGAGAAAACTTGAAGGAAACTGTCGTATTTTTCAGTAGCAAAGAAGAGCAT
>NC_046658.1:165257396-165261591 GCF_010883055.1 Belonocnema kinseyi | reverse complement strand
CACAAAAATCAAGCACCCCATAAAGTGAGAGGCGAGGGGACTCACTAAAATCAAGCACCCCAGAAAGTAAGAGGCGAGGGGACTCACTAAAATTAAGCACCCAGAATCATCTTGCAGATAAAAGGAGTCTAAAATCGCACTGTCACCTCCAGGTGGTAGACTCTGGAAACTATAACTTGATAGGATGTGGGCTGACGACAGGCGTTAATTACTAATCCGTTAGTACTTTATTTACTCAAACACTTTATACATGAGAAGTTGGTTGAATCATGTATTTGTTTTAAAAAATTGCAAGAGCAATAACCAATTATTGTCAGATAATAAATTACAATAGTGAGGAATCATTTATCTTCAGAAAAATACTGTTCATTTTTAAGAAACTGCTTTTTACTTAATATTTTTTCATAATAACTTTAAAAATTTCTAACTTCTTCAAACTTACTGGTTAACATTACTGAATAGTTTTTTCCAATGACTTCATGCAATTTTGGATCAATGTGAGTAATACAAAAAAATGGCATACTTGAAAACTGTTCCGCGGTATGCTGCCGCATAACGCCCGAGTGCGAGTGCGAGGACTCCCTCTACAACCCGCTCTGTAACTCAATGAATTTCAATTTGCCCATTTTCTTATTAGACATTTTTCATAGTAAAGAAGTCAAGCTTCCTTTTGAGACTATTTAAAAAAAAATCGTAGATGCCTAAATTGCTAAAAAAGTTAAATAAACAATTGATTCATTGAAAAAATTGTTTAAACCATTTTTTTGTTATAAATAATAAAATAGGATGAAAGCGTGTAAAAAGCACTTTCCAAAACCCTCATAAAAATTTCAAAATCGCGTAATTAGAAAGGAAGTTACAGGCGTTTGAAACTGCCCCTGCAGGCATTGGGGTTGAAAATTCAACCCCCCACCCTCACTTGGGGAGGGTTGGTAATCCTGGTCTATAAGTTTGTGGATTAACTACTGTTGGGTAGGCGAACATATTCCCAGAATTTAGATACAATCGAAAAACATGACTTTTTGAGTTGGGGCAGTTGAGGAATAATGCCTCATATACGGGTAGAAAAGCGAATGTGAGGCTAAATGGGAATTTGAGGTACTGCTTCGATATTATTCAAGGTGTTATACAAGGATGCGTTATGTGTTCAGGGTAATTTATATTATTCATGGATAAGTGTTTAAGAATGACTCTTATCAACAAAGAAATTGTGGATCTCGAAAAAGTAAGGGTACGTGGGTTAGCGTTCGCAAATAATAAAGTTGTTATGTCAGAGTCAATCGATGGCTTGCAAACAATGTTCCGTAAGCTAAATACAAGAATGAAGAGCATAAGCCTCAATATTAACAGAAATAAAACAAAAACTATGGTGTTCGAAGGAAATAATGAGAGAACAATATGCAACATTGTTTTGAAAGATGAGAGAATTGTACAAGTTGATAAGTTCTCATACCTTGAAAGTTTATTTACTAGGAACGGGAAGATAGATGAGAAGTTAGGTAGACGCATAAACGATGGTAAGAAGGTTATTGTTAAAGCAAGACCCCTTATCCAAAATGAAAATATATTCAATAAAGCTAAAATGGCAATACATGATTCTATATTTGTACCGACTGTCCTATACGGTAGCGAGACATGGACTTATCAAGAAAAAGATAAGAGTAAAATTAACGCAATTGACATGAGATTCATGCGCCTAATATGCTGGAAAATCCTGATGGACCAAGTAAGTAACGAGTTAATTCTAAAAGAATGTGGTGCAGAAGAGACACTAACATACATATGGGAAATAAATCGGTTAAGGTGGTTCAGGCAGGTTGAGAGAATGCCAAATGAGTGACTAACGAAACAAGTGTATCAGGGTAAAGTAAATGGCTGCGTGCACAGAGGCGGACCGCGAAAAGAATGGTTAGAATGTGTGAATGAGACTTTGGACACTAAGGGACCCAAGTGGCGAGCATCGCATAACGACTTTCTGAATATCTTCACTTGGGGTGATGTCTAGAGTGATTGATCGGTAACCTGCGTCGCAGCAATGTTGCGGAACGAACGTATTATTTAGATAAATGGCACGAGAATTCTGGATCTATATAAAAATTCTTTATCCGTTTCTCATATTAATCCCTTGCCCACCGAGTGAGTCACGCCTACCCTGAAAAGGAAATGGCCTAGTCATGTAATAATAATAATAATAATAATAATAATAATAATAATAATACATTTTTCAGGGCATCTAGAATTAGTTATTGTAGCTTAGATATATATTTTTAAATTAATGGTACACAGTTTGTAGTGAATCAGAATTTGCAGCAACTTTACTAAAACGATCTGGGAAGATTGGATTCCTTCTGCCTACTTGACACTCCGACATTTCATCTGGTGTCATATTCTGAACTCTCCCGCTTATCATATTTATTTTGACTCTTAAATGACTTCTATCTGGCCTATACATTCCACGAAGTAATCCGCTATGCTCAAGTATTGCATAAACCTCGCCGTTGGATGTTGATAATACAATATGTTCTCGTTTCGGCACGGGCATACGTCTACCTTTTTCGTCTAGCAATCGAATGGGTTTATCGATAGGAATAATATATCTTCGAAATTCGAATCGCTGTTCCGGATGTATGAGTGGAATAAGGCGAATATGTCCGAGTTGTTTAAGTGAATATCCTAGTACTTCATGAGAAGGAGCCCTGCCTGGAGGAGATATTGACCTGAAACGAATAGGAGACTGCCCAGGAGTAGTCGAACGGTCAGGAGAATTTTGTCGGTCGGAAATATAAGAACCCGGATTTCGATTTTGTAGTGAGTCGTAATTTGCAACAACTTTAATAAAACTATGCGAAAAGATTGGATGATGTTTACCTACTGGGCAATTGATCATTTCATCTCGTTTCATGTTTTCAACTACGCCGTTTATAATATTTATTTTTACTCTCGGATGATTTCTATTGGGCCTATATAATGCACGAAGAAAACCGTCATCCTCTAATATTCCACAAATGTCACCATTTGATACTGATAATACAATATATTCTCGATTTGGAACGGGAGGCCCCTCGATTTGGGAAAGGAGGCCCGTCAATAGGTGACCTGGATCTATCACGAAGGAGAAGCTCCGCAGGAGAACTCGGGTAAGGTGATAGTTGTTTTCCAGCAGAAGATGGAGATGGAGCTGGATTATATTCGCTATCAGGATTCTTTTCGATCAGCGAACTGCATTCTGCAAGTAGAAGTAGATTGCCAGCAAAAGAAGTAGAAGGACTAGGCTCATGTGTGCTATTAGGAATCCCTTTGGACCTTGAACTGCATTCTGCAAGAAGATATAAAGATTCTTTCTTTGTCATCAGCCCATTTATGTGTTGTATGTTTGGTTGAATTCAACGTTCATTTGCAGCAATAGTATTTATTTCAATTATTATTATTATTAATCTAATCAAAATTATTCGAAGTAATTTTGAAATATAATAATTCTTTTGAATTCTAAATTTCATTCGTCGTATTTATAATGCACATTGGATACATTTAATTAATTTTAGTCACATTTTGGGCTCGAGACTAGTCTGATATGTCTTATATATTTGGTTAAACTAAACGTTCCTTTGCAGAAAGGATATTTTTGGTCACTCTATTATAATTATAAAATTAGTTGTATTAATAACGTATATTAAAAGTACTGTTGAAAAGTCGTTAAAAGAAATAAATAAATGAAAAATGTAATAAATTATAGCAAATTCGTAACTCTTTTTTTTTAATGCACAACTTTTGTCTATTAATTTTTTTTCGTGTCTTTTTTCGTTTTTTCACTTTTTATTTTTTTAAAGTCCTTTTTATGAGTAAAGCTCAAACTACGCCTCCTATCAAAAATTTACTTATAGAAAATTTGTAGATATGTTCTGGATGCATAATTTTTGTTACAGAAGTTGTTTTTGTATCTTGCATAGTTTGGTCACAAAACGGGATTTTTTATTATTCATGACTTTTTGTGCGATCAAAATTTCAATGTTTGATTTTTAAGAAAAAAATTTCTTTTCTTTCTTTATATCTTGCGTCTTTAGATTTGTAGTTATTTGTTGAAAATGAGTTCCCTCTTAGTACGAGGGTGGATTGATAAGTTTCCGGCCTGACCAAGAGATGGCGCCACTAGGCCTACCTTGAGGTGGCGTTCTATAGTACCATCCTTAGATAGCTT
>NC_046658.1:165255019-165257296 GCF_010883055.1 Belonocnema kinseyi | reverse complement strand
TCAGCCTTGGAGGAGATTATGTTGAGAAATAAAAAAAAAAAATTCTTAAAAACGTTGTTTTTCTTGGTCAGGCCGGAAACTTATCAATCCACCCTCGTAAGCTACATAGCATATTATGCACAAAAATGTAGAAGATATAATTTATGGACAGTGAGACGGTTATTTCCATGTGTATGTTACATAAAATATAATACAAATTATAGATATATTATTATATTCACCAATAAAATGAATGATGACTGCCGAAGTGAAAACGAAAGAAAATATAACCTTCATCTTCGCAAAGTAGAGAAAAAACTGATGAATGCTTTAGTAAATAATTTGGTTAGCGACTCCGAAAAATGTTTACTTCATTGCGTCTTTACAGTAAAAATATCTCCTTATCTCACATAAATGTGAGATAATGGAATCATAGCCGTGAAGGTTGTTTCTCTAAATTTTTTACTGTCACCATTATTATCATTACAATATAAGTTTAATATGAAGGATTAACATTTCATGAAATTTTATGTGCTAATTGAGTCTGACGAACTTCATCAAATTTTCTGTTTTCGAGAATTAATGGTTTTACTTCGGTGTTCGTGTAAAATTGTAGAAGTCGCTGTCGGTGCAGAAAAATAATTTCCGAAGAAGATAGCCGCTCAGACAACCATTTGTTACACATTTTAAGTAGCATAAAAAAGGAATGACTTTCTTAACCAGCCGTTTATAAAACTGGCTTTTTTTGTTGTAAATTTTAACGGTAGTTGCGAAAAAATTGAAAAAAGCTCGATATTTTGTTTACATTTTAGCGATGCTTAGGACATGTTCAAGCTCAAAACGTGGCCCTTTAATTTATTTAAAAGTTTGACCGTTCGCAACAAGGAAACGGTTCATTAGATCGAAATGTAACTTCGCTGGGGTTTTCGGGGTTATTCAAGTGTAAAAGATACAGTCAACATTATTCATTTCATGAAGATTTAAAATTTAGCCATTGATGTTCTGAAAAACCATAAATTACCCTTTTCTCCTGTTTTTCAAATTTATGTCATGGTTTTCAGTTTTCATAACTGCCTCTAAATTTTCTGTGCGACTAATGGTTGCTGAGATATTTCCGATCAAAGACAAAAGGGTCCCTTTTTATTTAAAGTGCAATATCTTAGTGAACGTAGACAATGCACATTCTGTATCATAGTATATCTATTAAAGTGTTCTATAAGCCATAAGAATTTATTTTGAGTTATTTCTAATTTTGTACAAATAGTGTCGCAGGTGAAGCTCCATGCAGGGTTTGCATATTTTATGCATGATCTAATTATCGTTTTATAAACAATTATTTTGCTTTTAACACTTGAGCTTTAATTTATATTTATTAGCGGATGTAGCGCTTCTGATTTTCCTGTAGCTTTTTGAGACAATATTTTTACATGCTTCGTAAATTAAAATTTGGTCGAATGAACAATCCAAGGCGTTTAAATTATACATCCAAATAATGTAAGTACACTGAAACTCTTTAATAAGCCTTCCAAGAATTGACGCGCGCCGCATTCACTTTTAACAGGTGCTGCGTGGTGTGCTCGGGATCTGTGACTGTCCCTCAGGCGAGCAGTCAGACGTGAACAAAGTCGGAGCAGACTATAATGATTTCTTTGACACCCACCGTCAGTCCCGTAATCGGCGCTATAGAAGAGGATCACTGTATCTTAGATTTGAACTATCTCTTGCATGACAGGTTTCCATTTAGTAAATATAATATTTTTAATTATATTCGGGGTTATTTTTATTTTTTATTTGTCGAAGTATGTGACTAATTTATTTTCTGAATCTTTTAATCCATTAATGATGGTATCGATTTCCTATGCTGATGTGAACAAAGTTTTATTATCAATAATCCAAACCATTAATCCAAATGTATTTTTTCATTACTGTCAACTACATAGTACAGTAGAACCTCGCTTATCCGAGCCCGCTTGATCCAATTTCGCGATTATGAGAGGTTAAAACATAAATTGTTGACCCTTATTATCCGAGCTCTGGCGCCAAACTAAATAAACTGATACTGAATACATAAGAATGAAAAATTCGATTATTTTCTGACAATATAGAAGTAAAATTTTTTGAAATTATTTTATAATGTTTTCTTTTTACTCATAATATTAGTTGAGATAATTATTATAAATAAACATATAGAATAACTTTAGCATAATACCAGTAAGTTCGTCATGACCTGGTGACTTACTGACTTTCTGAGGAAGTAACTAAGCCTTTTTCTTTGTAATTCATTTCTTTAATCTATAT
>NC_046658.1:165249361-165254919 GCF_010883055.1 Belonocnema kinseyi | reverse complement strand
ACAATGTTCAGGGCATGCGACACAGCCAATTATCTATATTATCGACCTCCCTTTATCAGTTCAATGACTACTTTTCGAACTTAAGAATTTTTGTTCTGAATAAAATATCGAGCTGAAACTTTGTAAAATGTATAAGAGTACAATAAGGTACGTTTAGGTACTTCATTTGGGTAGGAATTTTACTCAAAATTATTGCATACATTTTCTGAACCTCGACATTTTTTTAACGTTCGAACTTTCTTTATACATAAAATATCGGTCTGAAACTTGAAAAAATGCAAGAGCTGAAATAAAACTACTTTAAAGTATAAAGTTTAATAATAAAAGATGTGAAAAAAAATTGTTACCAAAACTTGTCCGGCAAAGAACAAAGTACTCACAATGTACGACGAGCCAGCTGTTAGAGCCTCGTCTGGTAACCGCCAGAGTTCGGCTTTTCGTGTACACAGTTACCGGCTGATGCCGGTGGAATTGATAGTTGAAATATTTTTCTTTACATCTTTTATTATTGAACTTTTTACTCTAACATAGTTCTTGCTTTCAAAAAAGATTCAGCGATGATTGTTAAAATTCTATCAACGGCTGGGGCGATGACCTTTAGAAAAAGGTAAAAAAAGTCATTGAGTACCATACTACACTGAATTATTATTCTCTTAATTTAATTTTGATTCAACTTTGGGTTACAGAGATTATTATGTCCTAGTTTAAGATTGTTGTATCCACTTAATGATACAAAATTTGCAGTGAATCGTTATTTGAAACTACTTTACTAAAACGGTTTGGAAATATTGGATTCCTTATGCCTACTTGGCATTCCTTAATTTCATCTGCTTTCATATTCTCAACTATTCCGCTAATCATATTTACTTTTACTCTGAAATGATATCTATCGGCGCTATACATTGGACGAAGAAGCCCACTATACTCTAATATTGCAAAAACTTCACCATTGGATGTTGATAGTACAATATGCTGTCGGTTCGGCACGGGGACATATCTGCCATTTCCAACTAGTAATCTGATTCGTTTGTTGATAGGAAATACATATCTTCGAAATTCGAATTGCCGATTCGGATTCCTGTGTGGAATAAGGCGAAGAAGTCCAAGTTGTCCAAGTGAATATCCTAGTACTTCATGAGAAGGAGCCCTGCCAGGAGGAGATATTGACCTGGAACGAATAGGAGAATCCTCACCAGAAGTCCGGTCAGATACATGTTGTCTACCAGCAGAATACGTAGTAGGCACAGGAAAACGATTCTGTAGTGAATCGTAATTTGCAACTACTTTAATAAAAGTATGTGGGAAGATTGGGTGATGTTCGCCTACTGGACAATTCCTCATTTCATCTCGGGTCATATTGTCAACTGCACCATTTATCATATTTATTTTCACTCTCGGACGACTGGCACTTGTCCTATATAATCCACGAAGAACACCGCTATGTTCTAATATTCCGCAGATTTCACCATTGGGTGATGCTAGTACAATATGTTCTCGATTTGGCACGGGAATATGTTTCTTTCTTAGAAATCGTAATCGAATTGGTGCACTGGCAGGAAAAACATATCTTCGAAATTCAAATCGAATGTTCTGATTTGTGCGAGGAATAAGTCGAAAACGTCCAAGTTGTCCAAATGAATATCCAAGAATTTCAAGACGGGGAAGCCTGCAAGCAGGAGATCTGGTCCTGGAATGACAAGGAGGCTTTTCTGGGGAAGTCATTTCATATAAATGTTGCCTGTCTGGAGAACGAGAAGACGGACCAGGATTATGTTCGTGATTAGAATTCCCGTCGATCCGTGAACTGCATTCGGCAAGCAGAAGTAGATTGCCCGCGGAAGAAGTTGAAGGACTAGGATGATGTGCGCCATTAGAACTTGCTTCGGACCGAAAACTGCATTCTGCAAAAAGAAATAGGAGATTATTTTTTTGTTCAGCACATATTTGTCTTATATCAATGGTTGAACTAAACATTCCTTTGCAGAGAGCATCTTACCAATGAATCAATCAAAATTATGTGAAACAGTTATGTGAATATGAAATAACTAATGTTCGGTAGAATGTATATTTTTATTTTACATCGTAAAAATAACACTAAAAATAAACAAAATTAAATTCATGGAAAAACGACAAAAGTTCAACAAAAATAGGCTTTCGCGAATGTGTCTGCCAGAGGGTGTGTCTGTATATAGTACATAAATTTGTAGTCTGGCAGCAAGATAACTTTCGAAAGTCAAGGAAGCGTAGCTTTTGTTTGAATCAAAAAATTATAGGTGAAAATCAGAGAATTCTATTTTTGAAAAAACGACATAAGCTATGAAAACAAGAAATTGAACTTAATTTCTTACACAACAAAGAGCGGAAAATCTTACATAAATAATTTTTCGATAGACCGGGTGCTTTCTTGTTTTCTTGTTCAGAAGTAAACTATTTGATAATAGTTCTATCATTTTGTTGCAAAGTAATTTGTTCCTGGCAAGTATAATTGTATATTATGTACCAAAAGGGAGGTTCATTATTATATTTACCAATAGAATTAAGGATAACAACCGAAGTGAAGACAAAAGTATAAACCATCTTCATTTTCGCAAAGTAGAGAAAAAACTGATTAATGCTGCATTGAATAATTAAGTTAATAACTGTGAGTATAACAAATGTGAGTATTGTAATTCCATTGCGTCATTAGGGTACAAACATCTTCTTATCTTACATAAATGTAAGATAACGGAATCATAGACGTGAAGGTTATCTCATTGCAAAAAAAATTGTCATCATTATGATTATTACAATGTCAGTTCAATGATACGGTTCTTAAATTTAATGACATATTCTGTGAAATCATTTTAAGGAAAAATAAATTCAAATTAAAAAATAAAAGAAGAAAATTGATAAAAGACAATCGAAAAGTTATAACTGTGAAGAAATTTAATGAAGAAAACCTTCAGAGGTTAAAAAATAAAAACTTCAAACTGTTTCATGGTCAAATCCAATCAGTTTTTTTTCAGTTATGTTTTCTTTATGCCTAGAAGCTAACACTGTAAGAAAAACTTTAACTGGATTTCCTCTTCCCTGAAAGTTCAATACGTTTGAAATAACGGAAATGTAGGCTATATTCTTCTCAATTTAATGAGCGTATATATTTAAAAAAAAAAGAATTGATTGATCACTTGTTTTTCTATTTTCTTTATTTGAATGCTCGAAGCAAGGTGAAGGTAGCGCTGTAGGAGATACTGCTTTTAGCGGTCGCACGCACACTTAGAATTAACTGTGGACCTAAATAGAATTTCAATGCCATGTTTGTAGTACCAAAAATACGCAACGGACGTATACAAAAAAAAAACTACGCGTCAAATTCAAAAATAATTCATAAAAAGTTCGTGGCTGTTGCTGGGTGAACAAATTCGGTCTCATCATTTCTACATTCTCATCAGAGAAGGTATTAGATTTGTGTAAAATTAGACCCCCCAGTTTTTGTCAAATGTCCATGTTTTGAGACCCCCTGAATCCGAAAAACATGTTTTTACGAATGTGTATGTCTGTCTGTTTGTCTGTATTTCTGTATGTCTGTCTGTGAGCAGGATGACTTATAAAAATTAATCTAATAGATTGGCCTTAGGTACACTTTTTCATTGTCCTAAACTAAAGGTCAAGTTCGTTAGCCAGTCATTTTGGAAAAGAATTCAAAAAGTGGGCACTTTTTGAATATTTCTGAGACCACTTTTCTCAAAATTTAAAAAATCTCTGAAAGGTTATTTATAGTGTTTAAAAGGTCAAACAATTAATCGTTATGATTTTTTTCAAAAAATAAAAAATTATTAGAGTTATCGCATTTCCAAAATTTCAAAAAAGACACACAAATTTTGACAGCATGAAACATAATGAAAAATCCAAAAATTACATTTTTCGTCCAAACTGTGCAAAATAGGTCAAAGATGAATGCCCAAAAAATGTGCATTTGAAAAAGATCTACAAATTTGTTATCAACCACTTTTTGATAGGATGCATAATTTTGGTTTTAATCATGAAAAACTTTATCAACAGTACAAAAAATGTGCCCGCTGCGTGGGCACATTCTTACCACAACTTTTGTCTTTTAAATTCTTCTTCATCTCGTATGTGGGGTTTCATAAAATTTAACTTTTCACGATTTTGATGCTATTTTTTATGATTAAAACTAAAAACAGAACCATCAAAAAATTATTCAGGACAAATAAATAATTCTTACATTCTCATCAGAGAAGGTATTAGATTTGTATGAAATTTGACCCCCTCCCCCAGTTTTTGTCAACAGTTCTACGTTTTGAGACCCCCTGAATCCGAAAAACAGGTTTTTTCGAATGTGTCTATCTGTATATCGATCTGTCTGTCGTTATGTCTGTCTGTCTGTGAGCACGATAACTTTTGAAAAAAATGAATCTATTAGATTGCCCTTTTGTACACTCGTTTAGTGTCCTAAGCTAAATGCTAAGTTCGTTAGTCAGACATTTTGGATAAAAATAGCAAAAGTGAGCCCATTTTGCAAATTTTTGAGTACACATTTTTTCATGCTCTAAAAACTCTGTGTATTTAAATTAAAAATTAAAAATTCATAGTGCTTATAAAGAAAAACGTTACTTATCGATAGCCCTACAGGATTATCATTACAACTTTTTGAAGTGTCTTCATAAATCAGAAATTAAATTTTGACATCATAAGAAATAATTGAAAATCCAAAAGTTACATTTTTTCATGTAACGTCTTCACATTGTCAATCATAAAGAAAACATTGGAAATAAGCAAATTCAGTTTATGGAAAAACGACAAAAGTTTCAATAAAACGTTAAATAAAAAATTTGTTTACAAGAATGCGCATTTTTTAAACGGGACAATGAAACTTCGTCTATTTTAATACCAATGCAAGTTACGAATGATAATAATCTACATTTATGAGATTGATATCAAATTTCAGGAATAAACTCGAGTGCGAAGCACGAGATACATGATGAGAATGTATTCGTTGAAGCCTAAGGAGCTTTAACAAAAGAGAATTCACCATCACAAAATGACTGTTGACGATATTTTCACCTTTAGCTTAAAAAAGTCCAAAATCGATGTTGTTTTTCACGTGACTTTTTTGCATCGTGCATTGTTTGGCTTGTGATATTCAAATTTCCAAGTAGAAACGCATAGCACTTTTAAAAATATATATAAAACAATCTAATGTAATATAATGTAATGTTAATAATCTAATCATACTAAAACACTTTTTTCGCAGTCACTACTACAGGTTCCTTAAAAAAAACTAACAATAAACTAAATCGAAACTTAAAATTAAATAAGTGTCATGTTTCTATCTTATTACATTCTCAGCATTCCTGATTGAGAAATCCGAAAATCAATTTTTTACGATGGCGTCTGTCTGTCCGTCTGCTCATCCGTCCAACCGCCCGTCCGCAAAGACGATAACACTCTGCTAAGTACGCTATTCAGTGTCGCCAGAACGTGGGATTTTTCTGCCCCCACCACTCTCCCATCTGGGAGCGACACATTCAAACGTAGCGTCTCGGTGAGTCGGCTCT
>NC_046658.1:165199112-165249351 GCF_010883055.1 Belonocnema kinseyi | reverse complement strand
CTGACTATTTGGAAGACTTTTTAAGTAAACAGAGTTTCGCGGGGTGTCAAGAGAATGAAAGTTCAGGCATTTTATTGTGCGATTTTGTTGCACTTTTTTTTTAAATTTGTTTTGGTTAAAAAAATGACCTTTTAAATTTGCGTAAGTTTAAGAGATATTCAGGAATTTTGAAATGATTAGAAAATAGTTAAAATTTGTAAAGTTGTTGTCAAAGAATTTTGTAAGGTATTACGAAAATGAAGAAAATTCTTTGAGGTTTCCACAAATAATTAATATAATTTTTTATTTTGAAAAATTAATTTCAAATAATTCCAATACATTTTAAACTATGTTTAAAATTCTCAATGAAGAAGCTGAAGATTTTAAGGAACTCTTTTGAATTTTTCCGAATTTCAAAGAAAATCAGGACAAATTTGAATAGTTATTAACGATTAAAGGACTTAGAAGGTCCGACAAGATTAGAAACAGAACTTTTTCAAGATTGGTAGGAACATTTTTAATGACTTTTTATTTTTAAAAACGGACTTTATGAGAATATTAGAAAAGGTTTTTAAACACGTGAAGGGATTTCCAAAAATTAGAAAGAAGACTGTAGAAGATTTTAAAGCAAAATGTTTCAATTTGGTAAGATTATAATAAATAGATCAAAACAGTGTAAATGCAAGAAGTATTGAGAAGAATCGAAGAGATTCAAATCGAATTTTAAGCTTAAATTCTGTCCGAAACTTAGATTTTCGAAGAACTCAAACATAAACTTTAGAAACTTTAAAGGAATTCCGAAAGATTTCAAGGAGGTAAAACTATTTTGTTACACAATTTTTTAAAATTATATGTTGGTTTAAAAAATCTACTTTTAAATTTGAGTAAGTTTAAGAGATATTTAGAAATTTTGAAAGGATAGAAAAATAATTAAAACTTGTAAAGATTTAAGAATTTTTTAAGTTTTCATGAAAACGAAAAAAAATATTTTAGGTTCCTAGAAATAATAACATAATTTTTTATTTCGAAAAATTAATTTTAGGAGATTATTTCAAAGAAAATTGAAGATTTTTAAACACATCAAACAATTTCCTAAAATTTAGAAAAAGAGTGTAGAAGGTTTTAAAATCAAACTTTTTTAATTCTACAACATTACAAATTTAAAAAAATGTAAATAATCGAATAAATTCAATAAATATTGAGTAGAATTGATGATATTGAAAAATAATTTAAGCTCAGTCTTTAAAATTGAAATTCGACGGATTTTTTTTTAAATTACTTTCAGCAAATTTCTTCCCGAGCAGAATGCCCGCTTTTAATCGCAAGAGGTTCAATTATTTCCAATCAAATTAAGTAATTACATAAATATTTTTAAAGTAAAAAAAGATAACTTGGAATAAGTTGAATGAGATTTAAAAAAAGTTGATTTTAATTACACTTAAAATTTGATAGGATTTTTTATTATTTCCGAAAATGTTTAAAAAGTACGTAAAATATTTTGAAATAAAATGTTCTAGATTTTTCATATTACTTAAATTTAGAAGAATTAGGGAACATAATTCTTTAAAATTTGAGTACGTTTAAGAGATATTCAGGAATTTTGAAACGATTCGAAAATAATTAAAACTTGTAAAGATTTTTAAAGGAATAATTAACATAATTTTTTATTTCAAACAATTAATTTGAAAAAATTATTTTTAAACATTTTAGAACGTGGCGAAAGATTTCAAATATTCTTGACGCACCTGAAAAACTTTAAAGGCATTTTTTTAATTTTGCAGAGTTAAAAAAAAATCAGGAAAAATTCGAATAATTTTTAAAGATTAGAGATTGTAAATAATTGTAAAATAAATTCAATAAAATTTATTTTATGAAGAAATATCTCACGATTATAAAAAGAGAAGAAAATTGTAAAGGTAAGTCTTAGTAGAATTTTAATATCAAAATTTTAGTATCAAAAAAGAACCTAGAGCACTTAAATTCTTTTATTTTATTGGATTCAAAAAAATATTAGAAAAATTCGAGTCATTTTAAAAGATGTTTAGGACATTTAGAAGTTTGGAAGATATAAAAGAATATTTTATACATTTTGAGAATTTTTTTCAAGTTTTTATATATTTATAATACCTTTGAAACAAAATAAACTCCAAAAAAATATTTTTAACTTACAACATTTTTCTTCAAATTTTAAAAAAGCATTTAAGATGTAAAAAACTTGACTTACCTGTATAATATTCTAAATTTTTCACAGATTTTTAAGAAACATAATTTTATTTCCTTGAAATCTTTCGGAATTCCCTTAAATCTTCTTAAGTTTATTTTTTGAAATCTTTGAAAATCTACATTTCTAATAAATTTAAGTTTAAAATTATATTTGATTCTCTTGCATTCTTCTAAATATTCCTTGAATTTACTTGATTATTTAAGTTTTTTTAAATCTTTAATCTTATCGAATTGAAACATTTTACTTCAAAATCTTCGACGCTCAACTTTTAAATTTTAGGAAATCGTTTGGTGTGTTTCAAAATCTTTTCGATTTTTTTTAAAGTGCATTTTTTTAAATAAAAATTATTTAGAATTTTTGAAAGATTATTATAAAAATAATTCTTTTTTTATAATATTTTCAGACCTTCTAATCTTCTAATATTTAAGAATTATTCATTTTTTGCCGGATTTTTATGCAAGATTTAATTATTTTTTGGTAGTTTCAAAATTTCTGAATATCTCGTAAACTTACACAAATTTGAAAGAAAATTATAGAAACTAACCTAAACATAAAAAAAAGGTACAACAAAATTGCAAAAGAAGGTTTAATAAGAATTAAATTCGTTATTTTTTCTGAAATTATATAATATGGCAAAATTACGAAATAATGTTAAAAAATTGTGATCTTTTTTTTTTAATTTTCTCTCAGAATTCATTTCATTCTATTTTTGATTGAAAAATAATTTTTTATTTGAATATCCAATTATCTGTTTAAAAATTGAACTAGTCTGTTCTAAATTCAATTGTGTGTGTTTTTTTTAAAACACTTTTCAGTTGAAAATTCATTTCTTCCATCGAAAACTAAACTATTTTAAAATTAAATTTTTTAAAGATAACTATTTTGCTTGATAATTTAACTGTTTTGTTGAAAATTCGATTTTTTTATTGTTGAAAAAACATTTTCTTATATTTTTTTGGAATTTTATCTATTTTGTTAACAAAAATTGTTCTGTTTTAAAATTGATTTAAAAAATTTTGAAACTCTGTTTTCGGTAGAATTTTATTGGGTTGAAAATTACATTATTTGTTTGCAAATTTAATTTCTTGCTTGGAAATTCAAATATTTTGTTGAAACTTCGATTTTTTGGGGTTGATAATTATTTTCCAACTGAAAATTTATCTATTTAATTTGTCGTTGAAACATTATAATTTTAGTTGAAAATTAATTTCTTTCGTTGAAAATTCTATTTTTTATCTGAAAATATAACTAGTCCATTTTTCAACGAATACTTATTCTTTTCTTATTCTAGTAGTGACGGAAAAAAATTAATTATTTTCATAATTTTTGCCCGTTTCCAATATCTTAATTCTCCTACAAAAGTTTTCTGAGTAGAATTTAATGTATGATTATGAGCAAGCAAGAAAACATGTTCTAATAGCACCAAGTCGCGAGCTTTATTGCAAATATAATTATTACAGACTAAATTTTAAAGTATTTATGGTTTGAAACTTTCTAATGAAAATATTTTCCCACCGTCAGTAAGAAGTTTACAAAGTGTTTGTAGCATTATTTTGTTTTACAAATTTTTATTTCCAGAAAAAAACTAGGCATAATTTTTTGAAAAAATCTTGAGAGCAAAATTTATTTTTAAGGATGACATTTTACCAATAAGACTTATTGTAATAATCACAATATTTTTTACACATCTTTTAACATTTTACAGAAACTTTCAAAAGAAAAATGGATTTATAATTATGTAGTCTTAATAAAACGTTTCTAAGTATACTAATTGTAAAAAAAATAGAACAAAAAACAGTGGAAACGATATTTTTATACTTTCTACAAATGACACAAACTAAAAATATTTTCCATAAAGAAAAAAATATTTCTACATGAATATTATTGCCAAAAGTTTTTTGTTTTCATCATAAAATTTTACCAAGTTGCTCGGACACATTTTTCTTTTCATGTCGCAAATTATGGAATTTTGTAACGCTTTTCATATTATGTTTATATTTTTCATACGTAGATAAATAAATACATAAAGATAAATAGCCTTTACAGGTTGGACACTTCCTTTCCCGTTTCCTCCTCATTGTACAGGTTGGCGAGGTATTCGATATTCATCCAGGAAACATAGGAGACTAGATACGATATTCCTAATGTTTTTAATTTATATTCTTTGTAAGTGGTACATTTTTTATCAAAAGTAAAAATTATTTTTAATAACGGAAAAGGAAATTTAATGTTTCTATGAATAATTTTTATTCATGGAGATTTTCTCCACGTTTTATGATTTCATCTAGAAAACCTACTCGATTAGATACGATATTTCTAATATTTTTTGTTTATATTTTTTTTAAGTTTCACCTTTTTTATAAAATGTGAAACTAATTTTTATTAACGGAAAGATTAATTAAAATTTTTTAAGAATAATGTTCATTTATGTGAATTTTCTCCACTTTGCACGTTTTCATCAAGAAAACGTTAACGACTGGATACGATATTCCTTATGCATCTGATTTATATTTTCCGAAAGTTGTAAATTTTTATTGAAAGCATAAATAATTTTTATTAGTGACAATTGCAATGTAAAATTTGTAGGAATAAATTTAATTTAGGGGAATTTTCACCCTGTTTCACGTTTTCATACAGAAAGCATAGACGGCTAGATACGATGTTCCTAATATTTTTTGTTTCTATTTTTTCAAAGTTTCACGTGTTTTCTTAAAAGAAAAAATGATTTTAATGAAAACAAGAGTAGTCTTAGATTCTTAAGAGTAATTTTCATCTAGTTAAATTTTCTTCATTTAAGACAGATGTATTATCGATTTATTTATTTAATACAGAATACAGAATAGAGAAATTTGTAAAATTTTCTATCTGTCACAGAAGAAAATATTTTTTAATAGGAATAAGGTACATTTTTTTCTGAATTATTGTTTGTTTGTAGCAAGTTTAAAAATATCAATAAATAAATAGAAACTAGATTTAATTTTCGGATCGATGAGGACAATATTTTTTTTTATGCAGAAGTTTTCTCTTAAAAATAGTATATGCTCGAAATAATTTTTCAGTTTCAGTGTATTCAATTTTGTGAGATTGATCGCATTTTTTTCATTTGTTTAATACTACTAATATTTTTGTAAATTTTTCGAATAGTATCTTTTATGTTGCAGAAGAAGTACTTTCTTATTTCCTAGAGTACATACTAACCCCCAATATAATTTTGAAAATTAGTGAGATCGGTAAAATTGTTTCAATTAGCAAAGTTTATAAAGTTTTTGAAAATTAGTAATTTAAACATTTTGAAATTAAAAAAAAAACAAAAACAAAAAAATGATCATCATTATTTAAACTATTACTAAATAAGGTGCAAATACTTGAAAACTTGTCACTTTTCGAATAATGACAATTAACGTTCATTATTGTATTGTTGCTAAAATAATAATAAGTACATCTTTTTTCCATTTCTTCCAAGAACTGGACTATTTCGATTTGACCCACAATATTAATCTAAAATATTTCACGTAATTTCCAAATGCGAACTTCATACTTATTTTTATTTCCACAGTTTATTACCGAAAATTGAATTTTTTTCGCGTGTGCATTCGTATGGATAGTAAGGCCACGGGACGTGACTAAGAAATTAATATCTCTAAAATTTAAAGCTTGTCCAGATTTTTTTTGCCTAATATTTTCTTTCGTTTTAAAAGTGCATTTAGAATTCCTGACAAGTATGCGCTAGACCTTTCAAATTATTAGAACTCTGTTGGCGGTTTGGGCAATGACCTTTGTCGAATGGTAGGAAAAGGCATTGAGTACCATAATGCATTGAATTGCTAATCTCTTGAATTATTTTAATCCGAATTCAGGTTTCAAATATTATTCTATTTTACTTTTCATTTTTTTATCCATTTAATGATACAGAGTTTGCAGTGAATCGTTTTTTTCAAGAACTTCACTGAAACAATGTGGGAAGATTGGATTCTTTCTGCCTACTGAACATTGTGACGTTTCATCTGCTGTCATATTCACAACTTCGCTGCTTAAAATATTTATTTTTACTCTTGCATGACTTCTGTCTGACCTATAAATTGCACGAAGAAATCCAGTATACTCTAATATTGCAAAAACGTCACCATCTGGTGTTGATAGTACAATATGCTCACAATTTGGAACGGGTACTCGTCTACCTCGTTCTTCTAACAATCGAATTGGTTTGTCGATAGGAAAAACATATCTTCGAAACTCGAATCGCTGGTTCGGATTTGTGCGTGGAATAAGGCGAATATATCCAAGTCGTTGAAGTGAATGTCCTAGTACTTCATGAAAAGGTGGCCTTCCAGGAGGAGATTTAGACCTGGGACGAATAGGAGACTCCTCACGAGAAGTCCAGGCAGGTGAATTTTGTCCGCCGGCAGAATGAGGAGAAGGACTAGAATTACAATTTTGTAGTGAATTGTAATTTGAAAATTCTTTAACAAAAGTATGAGGAAAGATCGGGTGATATTCGCCTACTGGACAATTTCTTATTTCAACTGAAGTCATATTCTTAACTGCGCCACTTGTCATGTGTATTTTTGCCCTCGAACGATTTTTATTCGTCATATATATTGCACGAAGAACACCGCTATGCTCTAATATTCCATAAATATCCCCATTGGATGATGCTATTACAATATATTCTTGGGTTGGCACAGGAATGTAGCTCTTATTTTCCGCTCGCAATCTAATTTGTGCTCCAGCAGGGAAAGCGTATCTTCGAAATTCGAATCGAATGCTCTGATTAGTACGGGGAATCAGACGAAGATATCCAAGTTGTTCAAGTGAATATCCAAGTACTTCACGAATAGGTGGCCTTCCAACAGGTGACCTAGACCTATCACGAAGAGCAGCCTCCACACGAGCAGTCTGGTTAGGTGAATGTTGTCTTCTAGTAGAATAAGAAGAAGGAACAGGATAACGTTTGCTACTAGGATTACCTTCGATCTGTGAAATGCATTCTGCAAGAAGAAATAGATTTCTAGCAGAAGAAGAAGGATCAGTATTGTTTTCGCCACTAGGACTCCCGTCAGACTGCGAACTGCATTCTGCAAAAAGAAGTAAAAGATTCTTTCTTTTTTTCGACACATTTATATTTTATAACTTTGGTTGAAGTCGACGTTCCTTTCTAAAAAGAATCTCTCTGGTGATTCAATCAAAGTTATGCGAAAAAATTTGGAAATATGATAATTCTTGTGAATTCAAAAAAACGTTAGTCCTGTTAATAATGCAAATTAAACACATTCATTTAATTTTAGTCACATTTCGGGATAAATATTGGTCTGATCTCAAACAGCTATGATAAAAAAAAAAATATATATATACATATAGGATGTCCCAGACTCAAGTGTCGCGACTTATATGGCTGCTTAAACAAATATCAAAGAAATCAAAAATTCCTTTTCCAAAAATCAGTTGAAGTTTTAGTTTTTAATTTGTAAAATATTTAACATGGACCAATCAAGAGCGCCGCAGAAACAGCCGTGCGTGCGTGGGAACTAGTCCAACGCAGTGGTATTGAAGAGAGGGCCGAGGTGGGGTTAGCGACGAGAGAACAGCGGTCACTACACTGACATCAGACTCCCGCTCACCCACGAGAAAATGTTTATCCCGTGTTCCTTATTGGTCCAGCTTATCTTATACTTCAAAAACTAAAACTTCAACTGCTTTTTGGAAAATGCATTTTCGATTTATTTTTGTGTTTTGTATACAGCCATGTAAGTCCGGACACGTGATTCTGGGACAACCTATACATATTTATTAAATTTGTTTAGGTCTAAAATTATTCCTTTCTTAAGAAACATTATGGTAAATAATTAAGTTAAGATTTTTTAGCCGATTTTTCAGCCCAATAATAATTTTTTCTTGCTTCTTCAACAAAAAGTTTGTGTAAAACACGCCGAACAAGTAAGATCAAATTACTATTTTTCTTAAGCACTGAAGTTAAAAGAAAGTTCAGTAAACTGAAAAAGTGAGGTCGTTGAAATTAATAAGAACTTTCTTGTTACTATTTCTATAATTTTATGTATGTATTTTTTATTTTTAATGTTATTTCTTACAAATAAATTAAAAATTAACGTCTTATCAAAAACCAGTTATAAAAATGCTGATTTTTGTAAATTCATCTTTTTTCGTATCTGTGGTCGTATTTTTGGTCCACTAAACTGAGTGTAAAATTGCTGCCTAATGTGATTAGTCTTTCAAAATGTAATCTGGGGTTTTATTTAAATTTCCCGCTACTAGTGCCCCCTCAGATGCGCAGTTCTTTTGGGAACAGGACTATTCTACTTGAAACCCTACATTTATTTGTGGGAGGGTACTGCCTGCACATTGCCATAGCTTTTAATGCCCAAAATGTTAATAAAGATTTTCGGGATTAAGAAAATAAGAAATATTTTTTATGGTTAAAAGTTGTTACGAAATTTTCTTTATTTCTTTTCAAGATAGAAATACTTCAAAAACAAATTTCAAAAAGTGCGAGTATGTTACATAAAATATAATACAAATTATAGATATATTAGTATATTCACCAATGCAATTGAAGATGACCGCCGAAAAAAAAACGAAAGTATAGATAATCTTCATTTTCTCAAATTAGAGAAAAAATCAGATTATTGCTTGAGTGAATAATTTAGTTAGCAACTGAGACTAATGAATGATTCATTGCCTCATTACAGTAAAAATATCTCCTTATCTCATATACATATCAGATAAGAGGATTGAAGACTTCAATGTTGTCTTTCTGCTTTAGTTCTTTAATTCTTTTTTATTATTATCATCATTATTGAGTATAATGGATTTGATCAAATTACGCCGTTTTCTGATTCATTGATTGAGATGACTTAAAAAAAAATAAGCCGAACGGAGTGCCCTTTAGCACACTTTTTCCTCGTAAAAAGAATGACTGGTTTCCTTTGTCAGAAATTGTTGTCCAACGGCTTTCCCGTTTCGGAAATGTTCTAAGCGGATGCCTAATTTCCTTTAAAAATCGGTCTCAAAATTTTGTCATTATTTTAGTCATTAGCATCCAACATTAGAGTGTGCTGTTTAAACCAAAATGTTAATGAACAAAATAATTATTTCATATAAATTCTAAAAAATATCTGCTGAAGCGTGGCTTTTACATAAAACTGTCTGCCCCAAAACCGACACTTCCTCTAGGGTGTACTCTATTTAGATTTTACAGTCCCTGCGGTTTGCAGCACCTCTAAACATAAATTTTTTTCTTAGGCATTTATTTTTTTGAGACTTCCGATGTTTATTTTTACTCTCCGACAAGTTCTGCGTTATATATTTTACGATGAATTCCACAACACTCCAGTAATCCAAAAACGTCAGCATTGGATGCTGATAATTCAAAGTGTTCTTGGGTTAGCACATGCCGTTTAAAAACTACATCATACTGACGGGGAAGGTGGTGTTTTCAAACTTATTGTTTTGAGATGAAAGTTAAACTATTAATTTTTCATTGAAAATTTATCTCCTTCAGTTCTGAGATTCAGGTGAATTTAGACCTACTCAGTTTTTCTTAATTATAAAAAACAAGACAATAAAACAACGTCTATTTCAAACCCAATGCATACAATGAATTGTGATAACATTTATTTTTTAAGATGATATACTTATCAAGGTAGCTGGTCATAAAATGTGATGGAACATAAGAAATGAATTTTAAAGTTTTATCATCTACTTTCCCACTGGAGCAAAAAGAGAAAGATCTTTTTTGCAAGAAAAAATTTAATTAAAATTTAAAAAAATTATTTTCCATTGTCTTATAAAGACATTAAGCATTTTCCGTTATTTAAGATTCTTAACTTGATCGATATTTTGGGCTTACTAACTCAAGAGTTATGGAGGGTTATCTATTGTCGGTAAAGTAATATTCGTTGATGATATAACATATTCATTTTAACTAATTACTTGTACCAATAACACATTGCTAAGAATTAGCGTTATTGTATTGAATGAAAGCTCTTATTTTGATCTCGCATAGCTTAATAAACAAGCACTTGACTGGAATAGGATAGGGCCACTATGGACCAATTTCCCCTCCACTTTCATTTTCCCCCTTCAACGCACAATGCGCAAACCCCATCACTCTGGTGGTGAGACCTACCCACAAATCGCTCTCGGAAAACTGTTTTGCAGGCGTCTCAAGAGTGTGCAATCGGAATACTAATCCCACTGCTCTAGAATACTTATTTAAAGGATGCCTAATGGGGGTATACTACGAAACGCCCCAGCCTGTGATATTTTTGGTTAAATTCATAGTAAAATGTATCCCAAACTGACTGGATACCGAAAGAGATGTCAATTAACAATATTTGAACTTATTTTACTCACATTTAGATTCTATCTAGTTGTGGCCTATGTAAGTCCCTGAAAAGGATTCAAAAGTCCTTTTTTGACTCAGGTTACTTGTTCGCAATCTCTCAGGAGTAAAGTCTTCTTAGAGAAGTGCAAAATTGATTGCATCCTGTCACTGAAAAAAAGATTGTGAACAATTTTGTTTGCTACCTACAAAGTTATAATTTTTCAAAAATAACTATCTTAAGGCTACTGCTTATTCAATAGGGGAACATACTATTGAATTTACTTCGGGTGAGGAGTAGTAAAAAAATACTCACTAATTCACTTTAGTATAGTTTTGGCTTAAATATATAATGTAAATGCTAAAAAGCTGTACAGGTTTGTGAGGACGTCTATTAATAGATGTTTGAGGGTCCTTTTAGGAATATTCGGGGTGTGGCCCTAGAAAAAGGAGAGGAGATAGACCCATTTTCCTTGCCAAAAAGTCGCGGTATTCCAAGAAAAATCAGTCTGGACCTTGTCTTTGTTTATACAGAACTGTTTCCGGCTAACCACGCAAGTTTTTAATGTAATTTTATGATTCCCACGTTAAATGTGCATTACTGGTGATTGATAAGAAAAGTTAGTGAAGTGTCCCAAATTTAAAATTGGATTGAAAGTGACTGGCTTGGAGGCTTACCTTAGGGAATACACTTCGTCTGTTGCCTTAGTGAAGGTTATTAATGAGGCAGTGGATGCAAAGAACAAGGAGGTACTTGTTCGCCTTATCCCAGCAGCCCTCAAGATGAGGCATTCACTGGATGTCTGAATCAAAAGTGGAAAAGAAACAATACGTAAGTAAAGAATTAAGATATTATTTATTTTTTTAGTTTTCATCATTAATTGATTTAAAAAATTCAAAATATTTTGTTTTCATTGATATTTTCGTGATTTTTATAATTTTCAAATAATAAATTGAGATTTTTTTGACAGAATTAGGAATCACCGATGAAACTCCATTTATCCTGGGCACCTACACAGGTATTGACAAGGATAGGAAACGGGCAACTAATGATTTAGGACAAAATACAAAAGCAACGAAAAGATGCCCTGCCAAAAATGACAAAAGATACAGAAAAAAAAGTTCATTAAAATAAGAAAAGGAAGTACAAAAATTGCTAACCCAGACGGTAATGGTCATAGATGATGATGAGGTGAATATAGTTTCGGTGAAACGTGATCCACGATTAAGAAAAAGTGATGGCCTCAAATTGGCACGTACAAAAAATAAAGGAGAGTCTGAAAAAAGCAGCCTCTTTCTATTCCAGGAAGAACCCAGTGGAGAAGGGACAGCTAGTCAATAAGAAGAGGGCGAAAAAAATTCTGGACTAAAACAAATAAAACAAAAAGACAATTCTTTCGTGGCCTTAAAATATAAAGTAATGGCTTCCACGACAGATGTCTTAAAATAGAAAAAGAGCCTCTAAAGGAGTTGGATTCCAATATGGAGAATATGCTGGCCAAACTGTTCAACTCAGAGGAGTGAATTTTCCAAGGTAGAAATATACCCATATATATATATAAACATATATTGAAAAGAACACGTTCTAATCATTTTTCTCAAATAATAAGTCCTTTGTTTATTTTCTTACAGAATGTCGGAGAACAATACAGGACATAGTAGGTGTCCAAGACGGCGCAGGGGAGCAGCCTATTACAGCCAATAATGAATCGATGCAGGTTGCTAAACTCAACACAGTGCTGCATGTAAACATTGGCACTGCGGAGATTGCTGGCCGAATCAGAGCACCAGAACAACCAGCAATATATAGCCTGGAATATAGCCTGGAAGGCTTTCACTCCATTGAAATATTTCTCTTTTGAAGACCTGTGGGACCTTGCAGCAAACGTTGTACAAAGTGCCACAGGGTTTCAAATTGATGATACTTTCCATGTTGAAATGACACGTGTTCAGGTACCAGCCGGTGAAAGTCGCGTCAAATTAGAAACAGATATTTTGAAACGTTCGGTATTAACTATAGAAAGTAAGGAAAATACGTGTCTGTCACAGGATATTGTGACAGTGATTTCTAAAGAGAAACTGTTGGCTGGTGAGAATAATATTCAACCATAACTGTCTATCATTACGATAGCTTTAGGTTAGGGAAAAGAAAAGCTTTTTATGACGGAACTTCTAAAATTACAAGTAAAAAAGGAATAGTTAAGAAAAATATTTACTTTCTGTACGAGGGTGGTCCCAAATGCTATTTTGCACCAATTTTGTCCCTGATAGTGGCTGGTGATAGTCGCAATTCTTGTGCACCTTGTAACAAGGATCTTAAAAATCCTAAGAGTCATTTATGTTTAGAAAATTGTATGTCGTAAAACGTCTTGATCCTGTAATCAAGAAAGCCAGAATTGAAACCCTGATTCATATAGGAAGAAAAATAGTATTTTTGCCGTATTTAAAATTTATCGCGTTTGCTTTAAATTAATTAAACATTGAGAAGTGAAAGATTATTATTGTGGATTTTTAAAATATGTTACGTTTCAAAAAGCGTGTCCAGACAATTATTTGTGCAACAAAACACCAATTGAAAGTCCACGTTATGATAAAAAAATATCTTTAATTTTTCACGACTTTAAAACTCAAAAGAGTGAATCTGTCGTTGTTCAGGAATCAACTAATATTCACATACCTAATTTGTGTGTTGCACAACTGGTGTGCGATAATTGTATGGATGATCCTGGTCCAAATTTACTTTAGAATACAATTTTAGTTTAAAAGAAGATTTCCGCTAATATTGTATAAATGATGTGGACATTCTTCATAGGTCTCATACTAAATGATGGTTATAGGTGGGCTGATAGACAGTTGAGAAAATCCATTGACTAGCTGTTAGCCTAAACAGCGAATTGGAAATTGAGATTACTCATCCAGGCAGGACACGGGAATTTAGATTGCCAGAAGTGTCTCTAGTCGATGGATATTATGAAAATACGGCAGACAATAGGAAAATAGTTGATCAATTTCACGGTTGCTACTGTCATGGGTGTCTGCATTGTTGAGAATTAAATCGAGAACTACAGAGAGATTGTCCACATGTAAATAGTACAAGTGCCAAAAAAATTGAAGGAACGTGGGTTTCCGACGAGAGAGAAGTAGCGTTTGAATAGGGGTATAAAATTACTGCGATTTTTTAAAGTCGGCTGTGTAAGACTACCTAATATGGCAAGGTCACAAAAATAGGTGGTCTTTTTGCAGATTATATAGATTGATTTTTCAATCTCAAGCATGAAGCCAGCGGATACCCTGCCTATTACACTGATGAACCCTCTAAAAGGGAATTTATTCCAGAAATTTTAGAGTCTGAGGGTTCAAAAAATCGTAATCCATTACTTAAATTAATATAGTTGTTTGCGTTCGTTGGCGAAACATTGTCTAAATTCATTTTGGGGGAAATTTGGTCAACTAGAAAAGATTCCGAAGGCTGAAATTATCCATAGCCAACAAGAATTGTTGAAAATTTTTTAGCGTCTGTATAAAATTCTTAACATTATTTTGCATGTAGATCATCTATGTATTTATGCCTCATAGATTTACAAATATGAAGCTGTAACGTTATCGCCTATTACTAATGTGCTTATAGCAGCTTACACGAAAGCCCAGGCATGCTTAAAGTTATTTACTTAATTGAAGCCACTAGATAGCCTTGTCCTTTATTTTGACACGGATTCCATTATTCTTGCCAAAACTAATGAGTCAGATGAGCATTATTTAGATAAAAGTTTTCAATTAGGCGATTTAACTGATGACCTGGAAGTTTATGGTTCCAGAAGTTTTATAGAAAAATTAGAACCGCTCAACCCTTTACTTTTGAATTCTCAGACGTTAATGTCGACTTGTTTGTTTAATTCACTGAAATAAATAGATCATAATTGTTAATTATATAAGAATCATTTTTCGAAAAATATTTCACAGTCAAGTAGTAACTCTGGTTAGATTATTAAATGTATTCCAAACTAGGACTTCAGTTGAGGCTAAGGCGATGATATTATCAGAAAAACAACTCTGTAGCTGTAAAGAGCGTAAGCTAATTAGCGTCGAATATAATATCTTAATTGTATGCAATGCGTTTAAAGAAGAAATAAGGATAGATTTTTAAATCCGGTGACAAATAAATATTGAATACTGAAACGACGTATTTAAAAAAAAACGAAAAAAATTGTCTACAAATTTCATTTATGATGCCAAAATGCTTGAAAAATGATTTTGTATTATTACTATCTAGTCAAAATTGAAAAATTACTTAGAAGGATATAATTTCATGCTTAATTTCTATAAGCTGACAGAGGCTGGAAGCATCCATTTACAACGTTGGTATGTAGACTATACCAACAACCGTACAGCTAAACATAATTATCGAAGATTTGGTGAGGGAGTCTTCAAATAATACAGTTGTAGATCTATTCACCAAAGCTTGTCTTCATAAAAATCACTGTGTAATTTTTATACCTCAAAATCTTTTTCAGCAGGGTCATGGACAAACAGACATTTCACTAAATTCAAACTATATTGTTGCTTTTAAAAAGCCGCGAGATCATGCCTGAATCACACATCGAGCTTGATGAGTTTACCCTAAAAATTTATGATTTATGCAAGAAGTGTATCAGGATGCCACTTCTTAACCTCATAGCTGTCTACTTATTAATTTGATATAATCCACCTCCGTCAGTTGCCGATTTCGGACAAGGATTTTTCCAGATGTCCCTTATCATTATGTTTACGTACCTTCTAAAGGTATAAAGAGAGGTCCCAATGAGGGACAAATACCAGTTGCACGATTGTAATAATTTCAAAAGGTGGCAAATCAATTGGCAAGAAAAATGATTTAGTTTTGAATGCTCTCTATCACCTAAGCTCTGATCAAAGGCGAGCTGTTTTAAAATTCTCAGATGCCCAACTTGTTAAATGTATTTGTTAAAATACTTTTAATACGTTATTGGGCAACTTTCCACTTAAAAAGAAAGAAAGCTTAAAGTTAAAAAAACGAAAAAGCTACTTCGTAAATAAGCGGAAGCTCGTGGGACGTGGAAGAAGAAGAAAAACGTTTTCGTGCAAAAAGGTGGATTTTACCTCTCTTACTAGCACCAATCATTGGAGGATGAATATCTAATTTATTTTGTGGTTCATCCTGAGTAAAATATCATATTACCAGCAAATATGCCAAATATAGAGAATAATGACTCACAAATTATGCCTTTAATGCCCAGTTTAACTACACAAACACTTGGTAGTAACATTGAGAGACTAGATTCCAAAATAAGTCGAATCTTATTTTCACCTTCTCCAATGGATGACCGTGGAAAGTGGAAAATATATAGTCTAGTATTAGAAAAAATTATTTTCTTCGTTAATGAGGATACAAAACCCCCTATTGAGAATAATGACCAAAATGAAACCAAGGACAATCATTTAACCGATAAAGAATTCCTACCTGTAGAAACGATCACAACATCAGTACCGAAAACTTTTCAGCCAAACAGTTTCTTTTCCACCAATGATTTAAGAAGGTCGAATATCACTAGCAGAATAAAATGACATCAAAATTATTTATATTTCTTTGACGGACGGCGTATTATATATTCAAATATTACAGATCTTGTTAATGATGCATTAAGACATAGAAAAATATTGGTTTCAGCTTCTGGAAATTAGTTTGCTTCCTCTTTTAAGGAAAACTGAATGGGTTGAGCCTCTTCGAGATAAATCTGCTTTAGAAGTAAGACACGGTTTCGAATGTATTCTTCAGAATGGAAACAATCGTGTACCTATCTGCTTACAAACGGATAAAGAGAATGAGTTTGTAGGTGCACATTTTCGAAAAATTTTGACAGATAATGGAATAAAATTCTGACCCTAATGTTAAAGCAGCCGTAGTAGAACGCTTTAATCGACATTTCAAAAAACGTATGTGGCGTTACTTTACGCATTAAAATAATCAACGATATATTGATATCTTACAAAAAATTATAGATGCTCACAATAATGCCAGGCACAGTATTATTAAAATAGCACTGTCTGAAGTTACCGTATTCAATGCGCCCAAAGTATGGAAAAATATTCAATCGCGATTCAGTAAGGAAAATGGTTCACAAAAAAGCCTAAGTACAGAGTCGATGACCAAGTTAAAATCAGTCTAACTCGAATACAAACACTTCTTTCATCAGTTGCATGATTCAGCAGGAGAAGAAATTGAGGAACTTTTTTACAAACAAGAATTGACCAGCGTAGAAAATAAAGACTTAGCAGAGGAGGAGTTTAAGATTGAAAAAATACGGCAGACTAAAGGCAAGGGAAACAAAAAACAATTTTTTGTTAATGGGATAGGCTATTCGGATAAATTCAGTTCGTGGATTCCAGCTTAAAATTTAAAATCATTTTGAAAATGCATGCTGATCAATTTCACCTTATTTCACCGAGCAATAGTAAAGGTTTTTTCAATAAGAGCGCTACAAAAGTTTTTTTTAATAAAACAAAAACGGTTTTGGATATAAATGAAATTCTTTATTCATGTGAAAGTAAATTCGATGCCATTATGTATGGAACTCTTTTTTTTGGCATGGCCACCACGGGCACGCTTGCAGAAGTCCAGACGCTGAATCGAATTTTCGACGGTTTTCAAGCATAATTCCGCCGATACTGCTGCAATTTCACGTTCGATATTTGTACGAAGTTCATCAATCTTCGCTGGCTTGTTGGCATAGACCATAGACTTGACGTAGCCCCACAAGAAATAGTCTTACGGCATCAAATCGCACGACCGAGGCAGCCAATTGACTGGGCCATTTCGTGAGATAACAAGCTCACCAAACTTGGTTTTCAATAAATCGATTGTGACATTCGCTGTGTGGCTTGTGGCGCCGTCCTGTTGAAACCACATATTGTCCAAGTCCATATCATGCAATTCCGGCCAAAAATATTCGGTTATTATTAAGCGGTAGCGATTCCCATTCACAGTAACGTGCTTTTTCGGGATGTAATGTTGACTCATGCAGTTCGTGTGTATTGCTGCCTGACCAATAACTCATATTTTGCTTACTGGCGAAGCCATTCAGCCAGGAATGAGCCTCATCGGTCAAGATGATTTTTCGATGAAAATCCGGATCATTTTCAAGTTGTTGCTCAGCCCAATTCACGAACATACGTCGCATCTGGTGGTCAAGCGGCTTCAGTTCTTGCGTCAATTTAATCTTGTGAGGATGTAGGCCCAGATCTTTTCGCATAATACGCCACAACGACGTCACAGATAAGCCCAATGCTTGAGAACGACGTGTGAGGGACTGATTTGGGTCTTCCTCAATTGATGCGCTAGCGGAAGCAATATTCTCGACACTACGGGCACTTCTTTGTCTCACTGGCACGGGAACATTTTTCACTGTACCTGTGGATTCAAATTTTTTCACTAGACGCTCAATTGTTGATCTGGCAGGACGATTATGACGATCATAAATTGGACGGAGCGCTCTTAAATTTGAGGCCACTGACTCCGAATTTCGGTAGTAAATTTTAATAATTTCGACTCGTTGTTAGATCGTATATCTTTCCATGATGAAATGGCAAACCTTACTGAAGAGAAATGTCAAAAGAGCGGAAAAAATTGCGTTGTTTGCTGTCACTATCGGTCTACTTTTGTAGCGTGCCTATTGAAAAATCCTTTAGTACAAAATATTTTCCCGAGAATAGCACTTCCCATTTTATAACACAACTGCCATATGAGATTCGGTTGCAAGGATAGTGGGTTGTGGCTCTCACAGAAATGAAACTTCCTTGTACACTTTTTCATGTGAGATACGATGATTCAATTCAAAGCCACATTACCTTTATGAATGCTGGGACTGACGGACATGCTTTCCCACAACTTGATGGTTATATCAAAAATAGAAAAAACGATGAGAATGGTATTGACTTTCTTTACGAATATAAGGTATCTGTTGCAGAAAATAAAATACATTATGAAAATATTGAGTCTCTGTTAAATACTCTAAACAGTGTTCCAGAATTAGATTAACATGTGACTATTTCTTTAGATACCAGAGATTACTGTTTTAATGCTATACAAGTCAGTAATTTTTCACCACCCAACTACATAGCAGTTTTCACACAGGAAGTCCTACAATTGAAATTGATATGAGGGACTACGTTGGTTTGCCAATACAATTGGAGTTTGCTTCGCTGACAGCTAAATTCCACTTTGAAGTATGAACTAGATAGAAATAAAAAAGAAAGAAATCGTGACTCAATATCATGAATATTACACTTTACAAGCAGGTGGTGGTGGCAGGATTCCCCAGATTTATATTGGCGCATCATATCAAAATGATCAGGGTATTGGAAGCTTTCTCGGAGGTTTATTTCGGCGTGATTGATTTGGATGTTAATTTCCCGCTTAAAGGCTCATTTGAAATCATTTTGGGGTAATTTATGAAAGTTTGAAACGACGCTCTATTGATAAATTAGAGAATTCTATGAGCGGATCTGGTGATCAGAATATTAGGAAGAAGCGAATGGTGCAGTCGATGCTTTCTAATCGTGGTGCACTTAAGTTCTAGAGCCGAAATCATATTATTATTAGAGAATAAAGAAAATTTAAAAAAAAATTAAGAAATGTGGTATGGTGAAAATGAAGAAAGCTACAAAGGATAAAAGAAAAACAAATACTAAAAAAAATGTGTAGCATAAAAATCTGCAGCATCTCATAATAATATATTTGGAAATCAATTGTGTATAAAAATCTCGTCTGAGAATAAATATATTTGTTAACATTTCGTTTCTACATTCTCATTCTTGTGAGTGCTTAAAGTCTGAGTTAGATCTATTTCCGATACCTCCTCCACAAACCTCGATAGAAAGCTGTCAATGGGTGCATTATAAACCGGTTTCATCCCTCACTAATGACTTGCCTATAGAATTTGTCCTCCCTGGTCATGGTGATGAATGCATTTATTTGGCTCACACAATGCTAAATCTTAGTGTGAAATTAATAACACTTTCTAGAGTTGTTGCAAATGCCGCGCAGTTAAATAAAGTTGGTCCCGTAAACAATCTAATAAATTCCTTATTCAATCAAGTGGATGTCTATTTTAAACAAAAATTAGTATCTCCACCCAGTAATGTATGTTGAAGCTCATCACACGTTATTTAGCGGAACTGGTATCTATTTTCTGAATGAAGGCAATATCATTAACAAAGAAAATTATCCTGTATGGAAACTGCCTATTCGCCTTTGACCTTACACCTGATCTCTCAGCAAGCTGTTATGCTCACTGGAACTTGTAAATCTATGTGTCCTTCGTGAAAATTTAGTTTTCTTTCTTACATTCTAAAATGATGCTGGTCGATTTATTCCTGAAGAAGTAGCTGCGACTTTTCTGTAAAATACAAGGGTACAGTACTAGTACGCTCAAATTCCCTATGACTTATGGGCAGAGCTCGGACAGTCGGCGTATTCCCTGAAGGTCAGATTCCTAAACGTTTTACGAGACCATCTGCAATTGTAGCTAATTTTGATGAACAATCCAAACCTGGAACTCACTGGATCGCCCTCTACGTTGGAGATGATTTAGAGGTACCTATTTTGATAGATACGATTTACCTCCCCTTATACCAAAACATCTTCATTTACGGTAAAAATTGTAGCTTCTACAGGTGAAACACAAAGAGACTATAAAATGCGACTTCGAATGTTTGTGGGAAATATTGCATTATGTTTCTCCATTGTATGTGTAATGGTTATTCTTTGTCTGATTTTGCTAATTTTTTTACGAATATTTTGGAAAAAAATTATTTTTCGTAAGTTTTACAGAAAGTTGTTAAAGGAATATGAACTTAAATATAATCTTTCTCGAGTCTAGTAACAGTGACTACGTGGTGGTAAATATTTTAAGCGTACAGATCTTGCATCAAGTACGCAAATTTCATAGTCGGAATTACCCACAATTCCTTTATTGTACAAACAGGTGTTGCAAACAGGTTTCCGAGAGCGAATGGGGGGTAGATCTCACCACCAGGACGAGGGGTTTGGCGGAATTTTGCGGGAAGCGGAAAAAGGAAAGTGGAGGGGGTAGTCTGTCCATAGTGGCCCAAAACTACTGACCGAAAATCAGAAGTTCTGGGGTTAGTTTCCCAGTGGAACGAAAAGAGAGAGATCTTTTTTTCAAGACAAAATTTGATTGTTAGTAAACTTAACGTACCCATTCATGGCCGAATTAAAAGACCTTGTCCGAGCATCAAATTTTTAAAGTTCCACTTACTCAAACACAAACTTTAAATTTAAATAAAAATAATTTAAAGGGAAAAAATGCAGCTTAAAAATGAAAGTTAGAATAAATTTAATAAAAGAGATTCTAAACGTATTTACTGCACGGAAATTTAATGAAAAAATGCTTAATATTTTTAACAATTTAATCATTTTGTTGTTATTCTTCAGACGTCAACACAGAAATGGGTCTGTTTAGCTGCTTTCTTCGTCTTTTTTTTAATCTATTCGGACCACATCAGAGCTTTTTTAAACGGTAAAAGGTGATCTTTCATGCGCCGTTGTTGTTCGTTTTAGTACAAACATCTGTAAGTCAAATATTGTTTTGAAAACTTATATAAATGATAAATAATAACCATTTTTATACGAACCTTGACGTTTAGCAGCGAGTTGATTTTTAGTCTATTTCAAAGGAGTTATTTGTACGATATTCTGTTCAAGTTTTTAGATATGTTTCGTCAGGATAGAAAGCATCAAGGTCAATTTGATACGCTTTACACAATTCCGTCAAAGATAAATGCATTTGCGATAAAGGTCTGTCAAAAATTAATATTACTTACGTAAATTTCAAAATCAGTCAAAATTATAACTGGGGATGAAAACGATCCACTCGTCTCTTAACTTCGTACATAACAACACAATTATAACGAACTGACATTGTTAATCTCGGGATCGACCAATAAGAAAGTGCCTACATTTCCCAGTAGATTTGATACTTATCAGCTTAGCTAATACTGCTCCAATAATTAAACACCGAAATCCAGGAAAAATATCTTTAATGTATTATTGACAAAGCTTTATGAAATAAAAAGCTCATATCATTTAATGAATGATATTAATGAATGGTGAATAAAGATTCGAAAAAGAAAGAATTTTAGAAATCCTTCCTATGTAAAAGAGTAACTAATATTAACTTTACAAATAGTTGCAAATTTTTTTTAAACAATTTCACTTGAAGTTCATGAACTGAATCAGTAACTCCAGATAATAATACATTGTTACTATTTATAGTAAGCGAAAAATGTTGGAACAAATTTAAATTGCTTAGATAATTTCCTAACATCCTGAGAAAGGTAACTCTCGTAACATGCGCTTTGGAATATATAAAATGATAATGTTCAGGACTTACAAGTAGAAAACTAAATTATACAAACTGGACTTATTCAACATTTCTCAAAACATTTTCAACAATATTATGTTTCACATTTATCAAACTTGTAACTTTTCGTATAAAGATAATTAATGTCGATTGCTATATTGTGGTTAAAGTTAAAGTTGAAATCCTCAACATTTGGTACTCTTTAGCAGTATTTGTAAATAAAAAAAAAATAAAGAAATGTTCGTTACTTGTCCTGACATAAAATTTTAAATAATGGCAATTAAAAAATCGTTGGCACGTATTTATTCTAAATAGAATAAGAAAACACAGAATCTTAAATCAATTAAGAATTGCATTCTAAACGTTATTTTGCCATATTTTATTTCATTTCGCCTCACTGTCTTTGCGTGTGGATAGACAGGCCACACTCGAGACGTTTAAAATTATTAAAATTCCTTTAGCAGTTTTGGCGATGACCTTTGGCGAATAGTAGGAAAAGGCCTTGATTCCAATAATGCATTGAATTGGCAATCTCTTAATTTATTTTGATTCGAATTTAAACTAGAAATATTATTGTATCTTAGTTTTTATTTTTTTAATACACTAATGATACATAATTTATAGTGAACTACAATTTGCTACGAATTTACTGAAACGATGTGGGAAGATTGGATTCCTTTTGCCCACTTGACACTCCGACATTTCATTTGCTGTCATATTCTCAACTGCGCCGCTTATCATATTTATTTTTACCCTAAAATGAGTTTTATCGGACTTATATATAGCACGAAGAAACCCAGTATGCTCTAATATTGCAAAAACATCGCCATTGTATTTTGATAGTACAATGTGCTCTTGGTTAAGCACAGGAATACGTCTATTTTTCTCATCTAACAAACGAATTGGTTTGTCGATAGGAAAAACAAATCTTCGAAATTCAAATCGCTCTTCTGGATTTATGCGTGGAATAAGGCGAATATATCCAAGTTGCTGAAGTGAATATCCTAGTACTTCATGGGAAGGTGGCCTTCCAGGAGGAGATGGCGACCTAACACGAATAGGAGACTTCTTACAAGAAGTCCGGTCAGGTGAATGTTGTCTGCCAGCAGAATAAGGTGAAAGACCAGGATTACAATTTTGTAGAGAATCGTAGTCTGCAACAACTTTACCAAAATTTTGCGGGAAAATTGGGTTATTTTCGCCTATTGGACAATTCCTCGCTTCCATTAAGGTCATATTGTCAATTGCGCCAGTTATCATGTTTACTTTTACCCTCGAACGATTTTTATTCGTACTATACATTCCACGAAGAACACCGCTATGCTCTAATAATCCATAAAAATCTCCATCAGATGCAGATAACACAATATATTCTTGGGTTGGCACGGGAATATAGAACTTATTTTTCGCTCGCAATCTAATTGGTTTACCAGCAGGGAAAATGTATCTTCGAAATTCGAATTGAATGCTCTGATTTTTACGGGGAATAAGCCGAAGACGTCCAAGTTGCTCAAGTGAATATCCAAGTACTTCATTAATAGGAGGCCTGCCAACAGGTGACCTAGACCTATGACGAAGAGGAAGCTCAACACGACCAGTTCGGTCAGGTGAAAGTTGTCTGCTAGTGGAAGAAGAAGAAGGACCAGGATTAAGTTCGCTATTAGTATTCTCGTCAGAATGGGAACTGCAGTCTGCAAGAAGAAATAGGATATTCTTTCTTTTTGGCATAACAAATTTATATATTATATCTTAGGTTGAAAACAACGTTTCGTTGCTGAAAGCAACATGAGAATGCTTAAAGGAAAACGAATTTTTGAAACTTCAAATTTGTATAAAAACATGTGCAAGAAGTAAGATAAAATTACTAGTTTTTTTATTAAATTGAAAAACTGTCATATTGTAAAGAGTTTGCAGTTAAGTGATCAATAGTTTTATTTTCACAATCAGCACAAAGTACTCTTTCCTCTATTTACGTATCTAACGCCGTTTTTAAAAATTTATTTTTTTCCCCTGTTTTCGCATAATTTCCCCTTTTCCCGTGTAGTAAATAAATGTTTTTTTAAAATTAATAGAACTTAATAAAAAAATCTGCCCACTTCGCTGGTGCCTTCTTCTCGCGCGTGGCTCGCTTCGCTAGCAAGTTTGAGCGCGCGCAGGGCGCGCGAATATTGGTTTGCGCTTCGCGCTCAATAATATATTTATCTCGCGCTTCACGCTCAATCTTTGTGGATGGAAAGCTTCTTCAAAAAAACAAAAAATACTATTGTAATCTGAAAAAAAAACAAATAAAATTTTCGGAAAAAAATAAAAAGGAAGAAAGAAAAAAGAGAAGGCAGCCAACCACACCCCCTGCTTTCTTTTTTTCCTTCTTTCGTCTTTTTTATTTTTATTATCATCAAATTACAATAAAACGAAAATAAAAAATAAATGAATAAACAAAATTGCAATAGTATTTTTGGTTTTTGTTTATTCGTTGTGGTCCAAATTTGGTCGTTGGATTCTTGTTTTATTTAACAGGATTTTGCATCAATTTAATTATTGGACGTTAAATTGGATTTTTAATTTGGATTGTCGTCTAATTTAAATTTCTTAAATTTAAAAAAAAATATATATAGATATATTTGAGAATCTTTGAAATAATGTGAAATTGTTGTATGAATAAATGTATTCTTCAATTTTGAAAAAACTCGTCTCTAAAATATTCAAAATGCGCTCACTTTTTGAATTTTTATCCAAAATGGCTAGCTACTGAACTTCACCTTTAATTTAGGACACTACCATTTTTCGGATACAGAGGCTCTCTAAACGTGGGGGGGGGGGGGTTTAACCCATATCTATTACCTTCTCTGATGAGAACGTGAAAATTTAATTTTTGTATTTTCAATGATTTTTTTATGAATAAAACAAAAACTTTGCATCCTATAAAAATTAATTTATAACAAATTTGTAGATATTTTTTGGGTCCACAATGTATGCATGATAATTTTTTTTTCTATCTTGTATAGTTTGATCGCAAAATGCAATTTTTGATGTTTGATTAGTTTTATGCGGTCAAAATGAGAAATTTCACAGTTTCGGAAAAATTTTAGAATTTGATATGGTAATCTTCTAAGGCTATCGAAAAGTAAGATTTTTTCTTTTAAGTACTATGAACAACTGTAGACATAATTTTTAAATCATGACAAAATGGGTACTCAACAATTTTTTAAATGTGCTCAATTTTACTTTTTCCATCCAAAATGGCTGACTAACAAACTTGGCATTCAGACAGACATAAAGATAGACGAAGATACAGACACATTCGTAAAACCCTGTTTTTCAAATTCAGGGAGTCTGAAAACGTGGATCTTTTGAAAAAACCTCGGGGACTCAAATTTTACACAAATCTGATACCTTCTCTGATGAGACTGTAAAAATGATTTGTCATGAATAATTTTTTGATAGTTCTGTTATTATATTTAATCGTAAAAAACTAGCTTCAAAAACATGGAAAGTTAAATTTTTTGAAACCCCACACGCGAGACTAAAAAGAAAGCAAAATCTGTAATAAGAATATGCCTACGGTGCGGGTACATTTTTTTACTGTTGATGACGTTTTTCATGATTGAAGCTGAACATACGCATCCTATCAAAAAGTGGTTAATAACAAATTTGTAGATCTTTTTCAAATGCACAATTTTTGTGTACTTATCTTTTACCGTATTTTGCATAGTTTGGGCGAAAAATGTCATTTTTGGATTTTTTATTATTTTTATGCTGTCAAATTTTGAGTTTTGAAATTTTCCAGAAAATTCAAAAAGTTGTTGAGATAATCTTGTAGGGTATTCAAAAAGAAACATTTTTCTTCTCTTTACTTTTTTCATATCGTTGGTCTTTTGACTTAAACTGTTCATTTTCGTGTGTTTTTTGGAATTTTATAAATGCTATAACTCCAGTCATTTTCGATTTTATGAAAAACGTCAGTGAAATAAATTTTTTAGCTTTTGGAATACTATGAATAACAGAACAGAGAATTTTTGAATTTTAAAATAAGTTTTCTCAAAAATATTAAAAATGTGCTAACTTTTTAAATTTTTATCCAAAATGTCTGGCCAACGAACTTGACCTTTAGTTTAGCACACTGAACGAGTGTGCCAAAGGATAATTTAATAGATTAATTTTTTCAAAAGTTATCGAGTTAACAGACATACATACATAAATGCGGACATACAAACAGACAGACGCATTCGTAAAAACCGGTTTTCCGGATTCAGGGAGGTCTCAAAACGTCGACATTTGACAAAAACAAGGGGGGGGGGGTCAAATTTTACACAAATCTAATACATTCTCTAATGAGAATGTAAAAATCTAACCATATTTTCTTGAAAATTTATTCTTTTTTTTGGAGAAAAAAGGGTCCTGAGGAAAGCTTCTGACTATTGTACCCTAGAGTCTTAATTGCGTCGCTCCGAACCATCACCAGACTGGAGCAACGATTGTCAATTTAGTAAAATTCCCCCACGAATGCCTGCGAACTTTCTTGTTTATTTTTGTTCACAAGACACTATTAGGGTCAGCGGGCCTGACCACCAACCGACACCACCCACACACTCAACTTTGAAGATTCACGAATAAGTAGTCGTGAGTAGTTAATTCACACTCAACACCTCCAATTTCTAGTGACTGGAGGTCAACACGGCCAAATGAGAACTGTACACCGGCTAACTTTAGGCACGCACTACGTACAGTAGATGTGCCGGACTAAGTGTTGCGTCGCGCATATGGCGCATGTGAGTAAAGTGGCGGGTCAAAATGGCGATCTATTGTAGATCACTCCAATGGCAGTGGGGGTCGGTGGCAGTAAAAAGGCAATATACTGTAAGACACTCTAATTTAAGTGCGTCTTTACACGCTTTTGTATAGTGCAGTTGTCGCTCTGGGTGCGTAATCCATGGCCTAGACGCCAACTCTATACTCGGCGTCATCAACAATCGACACTCACTCTGTGTTGGACCATATTAGAGCCAACCTCGTTCGTAATCATGTCTCTCCTAACGACGGCGACAGATTGATCGCATGGAATTAAACTAAGTCGCTTGATTGGCCCTATAATATCGTACAAAGAAAGCATTGTAGAAAATCTAATCACAGTTTGCTTGATCATTAGTTCTGAAATCGCTTAACCGTGAAGCTTAAATTGTACGAAGATTAGAGAGGATAAGTAGATGTATGTGACTTCATTTAGTCTTCTTAAAGGAACAGTTCATAAGCGTGAATTCAGTGTGGTGAGGACGATAGGTTTTAGCGATGCCTAAAGAAGTGTTTAAAAGGGGGTTATTATCGTCAGTGCATGGGTTTCTAAAATTACGGACATTAATAATTTTAGCTTGTCCGGGAGTCTGACCAGGGCAGTTGCAAACATCCAAGATAGACGCGTTCTCGACTGACCCTTCGTGTCAGGATTGGAACGCCATGGCGGAAGTTTGATAAAACACTATCACGCAATGTGTAGGTAGTATTAGCCAGGTGAATGGTGTCAACTCAGCGAAAAATTAATTGACTGAGATGGGCCGATCTATAAAAGAACTGAAGAGCATTAAAAATTTGTCCCTTCAAGTTAGGTGGCCAGATCCAATTCGCTAAATATCTGAGTTAAAGAATCATTATTTTTGGGTCTGCTGACGGTAGACCTTATTTCTTTTAGTTACGATTAACCAAAAATGATGGTGACCTTAGGTGACCTTTCATTTCACTCATGGTCCACCATTCTGGGCATTCGTTAAGTGTCGATTAGACTAAACATATTTAATAATAAGGATAATTTAAAATGATAAGCGATAGGTCGATGAGTGACATTTCCAACATGGCTGCGACCTCGTGTGTTATCTAGAGTCACAAATGATGCTCCATTTTGAAGGTATCATTTCCGCCTCTTAAAACTCCTGAGAATTAAATTATTATGGCTAAGGTCCGCCGTAAACTAAGGGCGAATATTTTTACTAGAATTGAATTTCTGTTTCTTCTTTTACAGGATGTTTTAGGGTTTTCTTGCTCATTCTCTTCCTAACCCTACGCCTCTTTGTGTCGGGCTAGTGGGAGGTTGAAATAATAAATTTTAATGATTAGTAATTAAAAATAATTTGCAATCATATATATTTTGATCGTTAAGTTGTTCTTTAATTTCATAAACGATCTGGCGCCCTTCGGGCAAGACATGATAAACCGTTTAAGGATTCGAAAAGGTAAAAACTCGATAAGTCAAAGTTAGTTAAATACAATCAGAATTGGTTATGTCAAATTGAGTTGAATAAAATCAGAATTGGTTATAACTTAGTGAATGTCCTTTGGATGAAATTTATTGGCTGGGATTTTTCCAATGGCATTTTCAATAAAACTTATCAATACTAATTGGCGGATATTTAAGCTGATATCATTTACCATAGCTATAAAAATCAAAGGATATAGTATGTATCTAAGTATGTGTGTATGTATGTATGTATATATGGGAGCACGATACATTTTGAAACAAAATATTCTATTAAATTGGCCTTTGGTGCACTCTTTAAGTGTCAAAATGGGAAGCTCAAGTTTGACAGTCAGATATTTTGGATAGAAATTCGAAAATTTAATTTATTTTGAAAGTTTTGGAGGCAATTTTGTTTTCAAGAGATGAAAATAATATTTGATAGCTTTTTTTAAAAAAAAACGGCTATTGTTTCTTAGCATATGAACTACTACATGTACTATATGTACAGCTATTAATTTTGATGAAAAATACAAACAATGTTTCGTAATTTCCTTGTTCCACAAAAATAAAATAATAATTGCAGAGTTACAGAATTTGCAAAGTCCCAAAAATATACGAAAATGAACATTTGAGGCGAAAGAACGCCCTATGCAAAAAAAAGTATGAGGAAGAAAAACTTTTCTTCTCGAAAGGCTTGCAAGATTAGAACAACAACTTTATGAATATTTGAAAAATCTAAAATTTAAATTTAACTTATACAAAAAAAGGGAAGAACAAAAAATTTTATTTAATGGTAAAACTATACAAAATACAAAAAAAATATGCATAGGCAAAGAATGTATACTTAAAAAATAAGTACAAATTTTATATGAATCACTTCTCGATAGAACACGTAGTTTTTATTTTATTCGTAACAAATAAAATTATAAAGAAAAGGCAATGATAAAACGCATGCTTCAATACAAAAGCAAATTATGAATGGCAATTATGCAAATTTATTGAAATCGTACATTTTTCAGGATAGCTAAGAATAAAAATGTGTACTTTGACATTTAACGAAAAAGGTCTCTGTACAAATATGAGAGAAATACAACTACGCACAGTATTAAAAATAGTTCATTAAAGAAAACTACACATCATGTCAAAAAGTGATTTATTGAAAATTAAAAATTTTGTATGGTGCCTAGAAAAAGTCCTTAGGAAAACACCAGGTTTTTTCTAGAAGTGTGCTTCTTGGGAATACTCATGTGCGTGTAATATAAAATATAATAAAAATAATAGATAAATTAGTATAATCACCAATCGAATTAAAGATGACCATAGAAGTGAAAAAGAAAGTACAGATAACCTTCATTTTCTCAAACTACAAAAAAAAAATTGATTAATGCTTCAGTGAATAATTTGGTTAGCAACAGTGAAGAATAAATGTTTCAATGCGTCATCAGAGTAAAAATATCTCCTAATATCACTTACCTGCTAGATAACAGCATTAAAGTCTTTAATGTCGTCTTTGTGCTATAGTTCGACCATTATTTCTTTCTTTTATTATTATGATTATGATAATTACATTCTCAGCTAAAGGTGAGGGTATTTATTTTATGTGGAAATTAAGTATAACGTATTTAATCCAATTACTCTGTTTTCGGATTCACTGACTGAGGTGACTTTCAAAGAAATTAGCTGTTTGGATTGCCCTATGTTAGAGTTTTAAAGGCCCGGGAAGAATTAATTATTTTCTTTTTCAAAATTATATTTTCTCAGAAAAGATCTTCAAATAATCGCTCGATTGGGGATCGAATCACAGATATTTCAATTCCCGGCGGGGTGATTTTCTATTTAGGCTATTAGAGAGATCAAATGCAAAACCCTAATACGGAAATACTATCAGAATTTTTTTTAGAAATCCTTTTCGCACATATTGTAGATTGACATCTATACTGATCGATAGCAACTAATCTGCTGATAATACAAATTTCATTTAAAATTACTAGTATAATAAATGCAACAATTAGCTTGAGATTGATCATATTTATAAAAAAAGGTGTTTTCTTTCGATCTATTTAATAGCTTAATTGGGAAATCACCCGTCCTGCATTTGAAAGTTTTGTAGTTCGATTTCTAGTGGAGCGATTGTTCTAAAAGGAAGCCTACTTTATTTTGAAATCGAGTTTGAGCTGTTTTCATATTTTTTAGTATCAGCAGTCACCGTAAAATGTGCTATTCAAACCAAAATGTTAATAAACAAAATTGTTTTTCTTTATTTTATCAACAAATATGCTTTCAACTTTTATTGCAAAACATGTATTTGGTTTAAATCGTGAAAAATGAAATTTAAAATAAACCACAATTCAATCAATGTATACTTCAAATACTTTTCTTTCATCACTCTTGACTTCATATTCTACTATTTGGATGGGAAATTTGAATCACGGGGTGAAAATGTTTGAAAACACGTAACTGTTAGAATAAAATTACCAAAATTAGGTCTAAAACCTTATTAGATTTTTATTTAATATAGTGAACCATAAAGATAGGGCCACCTGAGTTTGTTCTTCTGAAATCTGACGCGGCGCACTAGGAGTGGATGAAAAGAGCTGTGGGGGGGGGGCTGCTTACTCACACTTGACTGTTTACTTTTGGAGTGGACCCTTGCTTGGGGAGTTTAAATAAGTAAAACATTCGGATCACTCTGTCATGTCATCAAATTCGGGACCTATACTTTTATAATTATGAAAAAAGATTTTTTCTTAAATATTTTTTTTTGCTTTTGTTATAATTATTAAAATTTAGGACCAGGCCCATCTTTCTTACTGCTTTTTATTTTTTCTACCAAATTTTCAACTCAATGTGGCACTTTTTCTGAAAATAGATTGGCAATAATACCCACTCGTCACATTGATTTAAATTATATTTATATTAATTTGTAACTGTTCGCCTAAAAATTTCACAAATAATAAGAAATGCTCAATTGATCTAATCAAGTTTTACTAGTAATGAATCCAAGATATCCAAAAGAATTTGGATCTGTCCAGTTTTCGTATATCATTTACGAAAAATGCCTGTTGTCTGACGAACTGATTACTTTCGAAAGTATTTTTTAATTGACATTGCCATTTGCACACTGGTTTGTGGTCCAAAGAGACACCTTAAGTTCTTTAGACAGCCTTTTGCTGCCAATATCTACGGTTTTAGGCATGAAAGATCCAAATGAAAAATGTGCTGTTTTTAATTTCCTGGGAAAAAAACGCAAAATGAGCAAATAAACAAGAGAATAAAATTATATATTTTTTAAAAGTACTTGAAAATTGGTTTAGCTTTTGTCAACTACAATAATAGTCTTTATTATAGGCGTAGAAAATGCCTTAGGAAAATAAAAAATCCAGTCTATAGTTATACAACGAAACAGTCAAAGAAATGCATAACATCCAAATTTCGCATCTCAAGTACACCTACAAAACTGCTTTTCACTATTTTTTAATACACCTCTGGACAATAAAAATACGCTTGTTTAAAAACAATGCATACTATATATTGTAATAATATAAATTTATTAAAATGATACGTTCATCGAGGCAGCTGATTATAAGACTTAATGCAACATACGAAATAAAAGTTAGAGGAATCATGATAAATGGAATTTCCACTTTAGTTTGCATGATCTAAATAAGAAATCTTAAGATGACCCGCGTGGTAAAGGTTCAATGGGTCAACCATTGCTCAACAATGGCATAAGCACGGGTCAACCGTGGGGTTATGTGTGGTTATGAATCATGGGTCAAACATGGCAAATGCCCCCTTTGCCATGCTTCGCCTACGGTCAAACGTGATTTGGTTGAAATTTAATTTTGGCAAACATTTTCGAATATGGCCAAAATCTACTAAATTTTCCTCAATTTTTAAAAATAATTGGTGGATACATATTTTCTTTAATTCGACTTTGCGCAATTTTTTCAAGAACCCGCGTGAAATACAAATGAATATTCATCAGAACATGTAAGTGTCAGAGAAAATAAGCCTGCGTTCAAAATTGAAACCTTAGGTTTGCCAATAGTCCGCTCGTCTCTTAATGTTAAGTTGCTACCCGAGTGCACTGGGTCGCACACCAGATAGCTTACCACGTATTCTACAAGATCTTTTTAAGAATTTAAATTTTACTGTTTGCCAAAATAACTACCAGTGGCGAGTCGACGATCCGGGTGAACCGGTTTAAGCACTAAGTACTTCATTACGTATCCTATGAGAATTTCTTAAAAATTAAAATTTTTTCCATAACGAAAACAATTCCAAGTGGTAAGTCGACGACGCGGGTGTACCAGATCACGCACCAGGTTGTTTAGCGCGTGTTCTACGAGAACGAGAACGAGAAGTTTTTAAGACTTTAAATTGTGCCAACTGCCAAAATAACTACAAACGATGAGCCGAAGATACGAGTGAACCGAATCGCAAACCAGATGGATAAGCACGTATTCTACAAGAACTTTTTCAAAATTTTAATTTTAATATGTATTTCACAAGAGTTTCTTAAAAATTAAAATTCTGTAAATGACGAAAACAATTCCAAATGGTGAGTCGCCGAACTGGGTGCAACGGATCGAGCAGTAGGTAGTTTAATACGTATTCGGCAAGTATTGTTTCAGAATTTTAATTTTACCACCAGACAAAATAACTAAAAATGGTAAGACGACAATAAGGATGCACCAGATCTTGCACTAGATAGCTTAGCACATATTTTTAAAAACTTGTCAATTGAAGCAGTTCCAACAACCAACGTAACTTCCACTAGTGAGCCGACGACCTGTATAGACCATATCGCACAACAGGTATGTAGCTTAGCACGTATTCTACAAGAACGTCGACTCACCATTTGGAATTGTTATTTTATTCATAAAATTTAAATTTTTAAAAATTCTGGTAAAATACGTATTAAACTACCTGGTGCTTGGTCAATCGCATCCGGATCGTCGATTCACAATTTTATTTATTTTGGCTGTTGAAACGATTTAAATTTAAAAAAAGTTCTTTGTAGAATAAATACTAAGCTACCTGGTGCGCGATCCGTTTCACGCTAATTTTTGATTAACTGTTTGAAATTGTTTTCGTTATTCAAAACATTTAAATTTGTAAACAGTTCTCGTAGAATACGTATTAAACTACCTGATGCTCGATCCGGTGCAGCCGGATCATCGACTTAGTATCGGTAGTTATTATAGCAGTTGGAACAATTTGAATTCTTAAAAAGTTTTCGTAGAATACGCGCTAAACTGCCTGGTGCATAACCCGGTGCACACGGATCGTCGACTCGCCATTTAGAATTATTTTCTATATTCACAAAATTCAAATTTTTAAAAATTTCTCGTAGAATACGTAGTAAAGTACGTGGTGTTCGATTGGCTGTAGAATACGGATAAGGAATGTATCAAACATAAGAAATCTTCAACGGTCTTAGGTCGTGGGTATTCCTTGATTGCTTGGACCTTGTCAGGGTCAGGTCCAATACTTTCATGAGTTAGGATAAACCCGTGAAACTTAACTTCTTGGCGGAAGAAAGTATATTTCTTAAAGTTTATGGTTAGGTTATGCTCTTCTAATCGATGAAAGAACTTATCCAAATGCATAAAATGTGGGTCTACATCCTTTGATATACACAAAAGATCATAAACAAAATTCGTATCGAATTCTCTTATTCCTTTAAGCGCCAAGATTTCCGGATTAAGTACAATCTGCTATAAAACTATTACTAAATCGAGTGCCGACCTAATTTGTGCACCTGCCCAACATGGGAAAATTTGATTGATTGGTATTGAACATTCGTAGTTATCAATAAGAATATTATTTAGTTTTCTTGTATCTAAATATGGTTTAGCCAGTGTCGATTCAAGCTTGGATATATTTATTTTATAAATGCAATTTCATAATTGGAAATTTGTCTAATCTCTTATTAACTATTTCGTCTTCGTTCTCTAAAAATTCCTGACGTAAATCCGTAGGAAGTTCAACACTAGAGATTTCATTTTTTATAACATTTTCTTCATGTTTCCTCGAGTTTAATGTTATAATTCGCCCAGGTACAACAGTATTTTCAAACTCGCGGCTCAGAAGTTTCCGACTGTCCGAAATCCCTTAGGAACTGCATTGGTCTTTCTTTACCATCACCCGAAAGTTTTGTAATAGGAAGGTTTTTTAACCGTGGAAAGTTTCCACACGGGATCACCTTGCGTTCTAATATGCTCTCCAAGTGAGACTGGTTTTTTGGTAAATACCTTAGACGCCTTTTTTTCACATTTTGTTTTTTAGTATTAAGTACCCATTCTTTGAGTGAATTTCCTTATTTTCAAGTTTTAAATGATCAACACGTCAATCAATATCTATAACATGGTCCTCATTCAAGGGTGACAGAAATTCGCATTGTTCAGTCTGTTTCTAAATGATTTTTCCTAGCTTGCGCTCAACTCTATTCGCAACCGCTTTTTGAATCACGTTAACCCTTAGGTTAATTTTTCAATTTTTTTCATAACATTTATTTGTATTTATTGTATTTATTCTGAAAAATAAATAACTGTGAATGTTGCTGTCCTAAATAAAAATAAAAAAAAGGCATCGGCAAGGAGCATGTAGGCCAAGAGCTGACAGGTGCAAATAGCGAAGAAAAGGAACTTTCACCGTACGTATAAAAACTTTGTTCACAGTTTTTTACAGGGTTAAGTTTTTTCGCTAAATCTTCCCAACCCTAAAATTCTAAACTATCATTGATTTTTTTTCTGGATTTTTTTTTCGAGTCGACCATATTCGACCGTAGCGACTACGTGAGCATGCTTTTTAAAAACTTTGTTTACAGTTTATTCACAGGGTTAAGTTCTTTCGCTAAATCTTCCCAACCCTTAAAATCTAAACCATCTTCGATTTACGACTCGGTATCTTCATATTTATTATTCATCAATTACTCAAATAAATTGAATTAAGTTAAATAATTATTCTAAATATTTGCTGTTGCACCAGAAAGACGCTTAACATCCAGTCAGTACTGAAAAAGTCCTCCTTTGGAACTATTAGATATCTTCAAAGTTCTACTGGATAGAACATTTTAAAAAATTTTTAAAGTAACAAAACTTGATCGTTTTCTGATATACTGCATATGTTTTTTGGCTTCCTATTCTTCGCTATTTGCACCTGTCAGCTCTTAGGCGACATGCTCCTTGCCCATGCCTTTTTTTATTTTTATTTCGGAAAGCAACATTCACAGACTCTGGACAAAATAATAAAGGACGACAGGATCAGAAGGTATTTTAAATATTATTTTGCGTATTACACAATTTATAGAAGGCTTTTTTCGAGACCGGAGCTAAATTCTCTCTTTTAAAGTTTTATGTATCATGATCTATTCTGCATTCATCAAATAATGTGCGCTTTACATAATGCTGACGAAGATAAAGACATATAAGACTTGTTATGCTGAAATACTTTCATATGAGCAAAAGATCATAGGCCGTAACATACAGCCTTAAGTATTTACTGTTAATCAAACGGTTAAAATTTCTTATTTATTGCCGTTCATACTTTAATAGAAAGAGGTGGACCTACCACGAGTCAATGCCATGTCTTCTTTCGGAATTTATAAAAAAGCGCTTACATCTAAATAAAAAATTCTTTCAATTCTTTTAAAAAATTTTGAACGTGCCTGTATCACATTAAACGAAACTTTTAAAACATCTTTTGAGAATGAGGCTTGATTCACATTTGCATTTAGAGTAATTCATGGACTCACTGCTGGATGTCTCAGACAAAAAGATTCCCACCAGTGCCTGACTTGCATACCACTCTTGAAAGAGTTGCCATTTTTGATTAAATAATGTGTTTTTGCACGCATTAATGAAATTTTGATTTTGTAATAGAAACTCTTTTTCAGCAGTGAAAAAGTTATTCTACGAACAATTTTTCTTCTTCGGCTGCAAATATACTTTCCGTCCTCTGCCACCTTCAACTGGAATCTTTCATTGCTTCGCGTATAAGGTATTTCTCGGTACTTAGAATGTTAATCCAGCTTTTCAGGTTGAAATCCTGTTATCTACTTCTTTTAATATCTCATATACATCTTCTCCAGTCTACTTTTTCTCGTAAACTGTTTAACATCTTGTACTTTTTTTCTTAACCTTTTTTTTATTTCTCTGCAATAATTCTTTGAAAAAACTAAATTCGAAAAGTTTTTAGTTGACTTCCGTATAATTTACAGTGTGACTAGTGACCCTGAAAAAGTTTTAAACCTAAAATTGTCCTTACATTTTTTTTATTGTTATAAATACGGAAATCACTTTTAATTTTTTATGAGAACCTCAAATCTCTAGTTTTTGCATATAAATTGTTTTACTGTGATCCGAGGAGTAGTTTTAATCTTTTAGTCTTTTAGTACTTCTTATAAGCTTTGAGCATATTTAGCTTTGAAGTATGGAAAGAAAGATAAAGTATAAATTTTTATAAATTTTAAATCATTATTAGTTGAAAGTGTCGATGTTATGTCAGTTTCAGGATTATAATTTTCAGTGGTTACTGATTCGATCTTAGAAGATTGCACAAGATTTCAAAGCTTCCGAAATATTTAACATTCTTTTCAAAGATTTAAAGATATTCAGAGTATTCAAAAAATTTCAAATTGTTTAAAAAAATTGTTCAAATTTTCGTTTAAGATAATTTTTCTGAAAATAATGTTTGTACTTAATTAATATGCTTACAATTTTATCCAAAAAACAGTCAACACTGGACGCACAACCTATAATACGTGCCCCCTTCTCATTCTTCTTTTATTTTTCCCTTTTGACTTCTCTGAAATAAAAATCGAAAAACCTGAATTCTTTAAAAAAGAGGTAACAGCAATTTTTTAGGTTTTATTTAAAAACGATATTTTTATTAAACATTTTATTTTACCTTGTTCCTTTTTGTCCAAAAATATAATTTGTTTATTTGCAATATCACTTTCAACGAATACATGCAACTGAGAATCAAATTCAAAAATAATCAATAACAATATTTTTTTGGAAATGGAACAAAAAATACACGTCAAATTAAAAAGTAGTTAATAAATCATTTATAGATCTTTTTTGTTTGAATAATATATGTTCAATCGTCTTCTTTTATATCTAGAATAGGTTGACCGAAAAATGGAATTTTTTTCGATTATTTTTTGTACTACCAAAATTTGATTTTTTAATTTTTCAGAAAATTAAAAAATTTATTTTATCGATCTTGTAGGGCAGTTAAAAGTCAACATTTTTCCTGTATCGAATTTCTTCACATCCTGCGTTGTTTTTCTTAAAATGTTTATTTTCGTTAAGTCCACGGTTCCGCATAAATTGGTATCACCCTAAGTCGTGGTTATGTTCCTATTGGCCAACTTGTGGCAGGTCCATTACATGACTGCAATAGGTACATCATGTGCGATTATGGCAGCCCTGAGCACCTCTCCAGATGGGTAGTTCAAGGCTCCCTCAATGTGAATAAAAGTTCCAATGGCGAGGCGTCTCTGCTTCAGTTGTACTTCAAGTACTGTGCTTAGGACCACCCCAGTCGAGTTACTAGCTCTATAGTCTTCCTGTTGTTTGCGAAGAGGCCTACTTAACAAGACCTTATCGCGGATAAGTCCACGGGGATTTTCAGTGTTTTTAGTACGAAGGATGTGAGGCTAATGGGTCGGTAATCCTTGGGTGAGGTACAGCCGATATACGGTGTCGTCCCCTCTTCTTCTAACTTTATGAAGCCCGAAAAGTGTGCCTTGATTAGGTGAGCCGAGGTATCCCCGTCAGATTCTTGGTATCTCTCGCCTGGCAATTTCAGAGTGTCGAGAATAGCATCCGAAATTTGAGAAAGCAGCTTATCACTCTAGCCGCCTCTGCTCCTTTTTCGATATCAGTGTAAAAGTTGTTCCAGCTTTCATGCTTTGCCTTACGTATTGCACTCCTATATCCATCTCTCATCGTTGTGAATGAGGTCCATACTTTCTTCATTTTGCCAGAACTAGAACATCTGAATATTTCTTTGGTTTTCCTGTGAAGCGCTTCGATTTTCACATTGCACTAGTGTCTCTCCCCAGCTTTTTGGACTATTGAAGGTCGACAATTACTTTCATAAGTGGATTTGATGGCTTCCCTAAAGATCTCGGACGCCATTTCCAGGGTTTCCACGTCTCTAATTGACATGGTTACCCTTTAAAATGCACTTCTTAGTAGCGCGGAAAACTGACCCCAGTTCATTCTTCTTGGAATTTTGGTCCATTTCGGGCCGCCGGGCACAGTGGAATTTTAACACGAACTCTATCTGTGAGTAATCTGAGAGAGTGGGTTCATCTGAGACTCTCTACTTCTTGATGTTATCTCCAGAAATACCGGCAAAGAGAGTTATGTTAATGACTTCCTCCCTAGTCGAGTTACGAGGCGACGGGTTGTTCCCCGGATTAAGAATATCGAAATCACTGGTTAAACTGTCAACTGGTCAAACTGTATGTGCTGCCGACAAAGTATGGCGGGAGTTAGCATCGCATACGTGTACGTACCTCCACTGGTGGATTGGTATCCCTGCTATATGGAAAGTAAGCATATTTCATGACTAGCCTTCCTATTTCTTTAAGATCCATGACTGTCACCATCAGATCTCTAGAACATAGCTTAAGCAGCGGGACGACGTCTACTCTTTTCGTCAGTATGCAATCCAGTGGATCGACCCTCTCCTGCGACTCCGGAATTTGCAGAACTAGGAGATGTTTAATTCCTCCAACTGCGTCCTCTTCCTGAGGACTATCGTGCCTGACGATCCGACAGGACGTTGTCTTAAGTTTGAATCTCTCCAAGCCCATGGAGGACCACAGACAGGTCTTCCAGTTTACCTGCGAACCATGCCGTAGCCTGAACCATCTTCTGGAGCAACTTAACTTCACCGACCTCAAAACATGCACCTTCTCAAAGCCTTGTGTTGATCTGGGAATACTTTCTCAAGCGCCTCTCAGGTGGATTCTCTGAAGAGCTTAAACTGCTCTGTACTAAACAGCGAGTCCATGTAGGTCGTATCCGCCACGATTATCGTCATGGTATTAGTCCTCTGAGCTGCTGTCAGTTTAGCCCCCGACTAATCCTTGTTTGTCTGCTGCTGGACCACCTTCTGTCTCTTTACAGGTTTATCCCCTCACGTTCGGGTGCTCTCTTAGCCCCTTCCTTGCTTCTAAGCCTCATTGCTGGTTATCGGCGTTATGGTGGCCGATATTCCAGGTACTGCAGCTGCTTCACTAGCCCGCTGCACTTGCCTCTTTAGTGTCTTTTTCAGGGAATCATTGATGTGTTTCTTTTTATTGGAAGAATAATTGGTCGCTTCCGTTTCCATAGCCTCATTCATAGGGACTGTCAATCCCTCAGATCCCGAAAGACACCCGAGCACAGGTGCCATCTGAGTTTGGCTTGCGAGAGAGACAGCTTGTAAGGAAAGGATTATGTTATACACGTCAGGAGCCAACCCCTTTCCCTCCTCCACAACCTCCCTTTCTCCTTCTTTTTTTAATTTAGATTTGCGTCATCCATTTTCGTTCCCATGGGTTGCTCAGGAAATAAAAGCTCTGCCTCTGCAAAGCCCCGCATGCAAGGGTAAGACTTATTACTTGGAGAGGTCGTTCGGTATCAACGAGAGGTTGATAGGAAACATCGGTGCGGGAGAGACCTCGGCCAAGGGAACGAAAAAACCCAGAATCTTAAATCATTTAAGAATAGCGTTCGAAAAATTATTGTAAAACATTTTATTTTATTTCGACTAATTGTTTCTTTGTGCAACATTCTTTTATTTGGAATTGTATTAAAAATGCCTGCAAATTATATGCTAGGCCTTTAAAATTATTAAAATTCTGTTAGCGTTTTGAGCGATGACCTTTGGGGAATGTTACGAAAAAGCATTGAGTACCATAATACATGAAAGAGCTAATCTCTTGAATTATTTTTCTCCGGCTACAAGTTTCAGATATGCTCATGTTTAGATTTTATTTTTTATTAAATTAATGATACAAAGTTCGCATTGAATCGCTATTTTCATAAACTTCAATGAAACCATCTGGGAAGATTGGATTCTTTCTGTCTACCAAACATAGCGAAGTTTCATCTCTTCTTATATTCTCAACTGTGCCGCTTATCATATTTATTTTTACTCTAGAATGACTTCTATCTGACCTATACAATGCACGAAGAAACCCGGTATGCTCTAATATCACAAAAACGTCACCATTGGATGTTGACAATACAATATGCTCTCGGTTTAGCACGGGTAACCTTCTACCTTTTTCATCCATTAATCGAATTGGTTTGTCAATAGAAAAAACATATCTTCGAAATTCGAATCGCTGTTCCGTATTTATGCGTGGTATAAGGCGAATATATCAAAGTTGTTGAAGTGAATATCCTAGTACTTCATGGGAAGGAGGCCTTCTAGGAGAAGATTCGGATCTGGGAAGGATAGGATACTCCACACGAAAAGTCTGGTCAGGTAAATATTGTCTACCAGCAGAATAAGAAGGTGAACCAGGATTACGGTTTCGTAGTGAATCGTAATCTGCAACATCTTTACCAAAAGTATGTGGGAAAATTGCATGGTGGTCGCCTACTGGGCAATTCTTCATTTCAACTGGGGTCATATTGTCCATTTTGCCGCTTATGATATTTATTTTTCCTCTCGAACGATTTTTATTTGTTCTATAGATTCCACGAAGAACTCCGCTATGCTCCAATATTCCATAAATATCCTCATTGGATGCTGCTATTGCAATATATTCTTGGGTTGGGAAGGTAGTATAGCTCTTATTTTTTCCCGCAATCTAATTAATGCACCAAGAGGAAAGACGTATCTTCGAAATTCGAATCGAATGCTCTGATTCGTACGGGGAATAAGCCGAAGATATCCAATTTGTTGAAGTGAATATCCTAGTACAGCATTAGAAGGTACTAGACAGTCTGATGAGTCCCTGAAAAATGAAACACGGAGACGTTTTTTTGGCCAAAGTCGGTTTTATTTTTCAACATACTCTCCTTTTAGGTCGATACAGCGAGTCCAACGATTTTCTAACTTTTTGATACCGTCCGAAAAGTACTCGATCGGAAGGTCTCCAAAATACACATCAGTTTCAGCTATGAGCTCCTCATTTGAGTGAAAACGCTTACAGGTAAGCCATCTCTTCAGGTTAGGGAACAATTAATAGTCGCTGGGGGCCAGGTCTGGTGAATACGGTGGCTGAGGAACCAATTCGAAGCCGATTTCATGCAATTTTGCTTGTGCAACTAAGCATGAATGAACAGGCGCATTGTCGTGATGATAAAGCGGTTTTTTCTTCTTCAAATGCAGTCTTTTTGCGGCGATTTCGATTTTCGATCGGTCCAATAATGATGAATAGTATGCTCCGGTTATGGTTTTACCTTTTTCAAGATAGTCCACGAATATTATGCAATGTGCATCCCAAAATACGGAGGCCATAACCTTTCCGACCCATTGTTGCGTTTTTGGACGCTTCGGAGCAGTTTGGCCCGGTGGAACCCACTGTTTTGTCTGTTGCGTTGACTCAGGAGTGTAGTAGTTGATCCAGGTTTCATCCATGGTTATGAATCGGCGCAAAAAATCGGTCGGCTTACGCGAAAATAATGCCAAATTCTGCTGGAAAGTTGGCACACGAATTCGTTTTTGGTCCACTGAGAGCAAACGCGGCACCCATCGTGCGCAGAGCTTCTTCATGCCCAAAACTGAATGCACGATATTGCCCGCACGTTCCAATGATATGCCTGCAGCATTAGCTACCTCTCTCAATTTCATTTTGGGATCATTCAACATCATATCATGGATTTTTTCGACATTTTCTGGTGAAGTGACCTCTTTTGGGCGCCCAGATCGTTCAGCATCAACTGTGCTCGTACGGCCACAACGAAACTCGGTAAACCACTTATGAATCGTTCCAATCGACGGGGCAGAGTCCGGGTAATACTTATCCAGCTTGGCCTTGGTCTCGGATATCGTTTTCTTGCGAAGATAGTAGTGTTTGATCAAAACTCGAAACTCAGATTTTTCCATATTAAAAAAAACTCGGAGATTATTCGCTTCTCAGTGCTGTAACTTGTAAATGCGTAAACATAAATGGCTGAAGTTTTGACAAACATCATTTGAAGGATCAAGCTTGACGAAAATGGTTCACATTAGTGAATACTAATGCCATCTCTTAGAATTTTCAGGTACTTATCAGACTGCCTAGTACCCTGCCTGGAGGAGATTCGGACCTAGCACGAATAGGAGACTCCTCACGAGAATAACCGTCAGGTGAATGTTGTCTGCCAGTAGAATAATAAGAAGGAGCAGGATTATAATTTTGGAGTGCATTGTAATCTGCAAAATCTTTTCCAAAAGTTTGTGGGAAGATTAGGTGATATTCGCCTACTGGACAATTCCTTGTGTCAAATAAGTTCATATTGTCAATTGCGCAGATTATCATATTTATTTTTGCCCTTGAACGATTTTTATTAGTTCTGTACATTCCATGAAGAACACCGCTATGCTCTAATATTCCATAAACATCCCCATCGGATGCAGATAATACAATATATTCTTGGGTTAAGACGGGAATATAGAACTTATTTTTGGCCCCCAATCTAATTCGTGCACCAGCAGGGAAAACGTATCTTCGAAATTCAAATCGCATGCTCTGATTTGTACGGGGAATAAGTCGAAGATGTCCAAGTTCTTCAAGTGAATATCCGAGTACTTGAAGGAAAGGAGGCCTGCCTGGAGGTGACCTAGACCTATGACGAAGAGGGGGCTCCACACGAGCAGTCCGGTCAGGTGAAAGTTGTCTGCTAGTAGAAGAATAAGAAGGAAAAGGATCACGTTCGCTATTAGGATTCTCGTTAGACTGTGACTGCATTCTGCAATCAGAAATGAAAGACTCTTTTTATTTGGTTCGGCACATTTATATCTTATATATTTGGTTAAAATCGCCCTTCCGTTACTGAACGCATCTTTCTGATAATTTAATAAAAATTATGTAGAATAATTTAAAAATATTATAATCCTGTTAAATTCAACAGAACTTTAGTCATTTCAGTAATGCAAATTAGACACATCAAGTTAATTTTAGTCACATTTTCAGTTAGAGATTAGTCTTATCAGAAAGAATTATAATTAATTAATTATAATTTACGAACAACATTCGGTTAAACCCGGTTTCGCTGCATCACGTACATGAGGGTGATAAAAAAGCGAAGTTTTAATTATTTTAGTTTCTAGGATGCATTTAGTAAATTAGTTTAGGTATAAAATTATTCCTTTATATATCTTCTTTACAGTAAATAATTAAGTTAACATTTTTTATCCGATTTTTATGTTCAATAATATATTTATCTAGCTCAGAAGTTCAGAACCTTTGAACCCGCAGAACAGGATTTTAGGAATGCGCCTGACTGTATGTTCTTATGTATGTTTGTATTTATTTATGCATGTTTGTACCTGTGTTTGTGAGAAAGTTAGAGTTAAAAAATTATGCTATTAGATTGGTCTTAGGTACTCTCTTTTACTGTCAAAATATGAAGGTCACATTCATTAGCCAGCTATTTTGGATGGAATTTCAAAAAATTTAGAGCACTTTGAAAGCACTTTTTGATAGAGCAGGTGCTTTTTATTTTATTCGTATATTAAAAAACAAAATTAACGCCATGTGACCAGAGGGTCACATGGCCAAACCTGGTCCTTAATTTCTCTTTCGCAATTTACGTCTAAGCGGAATAAAGCATCATCCTGAAAGTTTGGAAATAAAAAAGGAGGTAATAAATTGAATGTGTGCTTTTTTTCGGTGGAAATTTTAAGGAATAGAAAATTTTGGAGAAAATACAAATAGCAGATAGATCGGCACTTTTTATTCCCAACTTACGTCCACACGGAATGAGATATCGTGTTAAAAATTGGGCACGTGAATAGAGGCATGCAGGAATGTGCCCCTGATCCTAAATAATTAGAATTGCGAAAAAAATATTTTAATTACTATTTTGGAGAAATACCGACCGCGCTGTAAAACCCTGTAGTCAGTTTTTAGCGTTGTCAATGGGCTAGTTATGAGGTTTATATTCAACACAGTACGGAAAAAGAACAAAAAAAGTCGCTTACGAACATTATGCACAAATAATGGAAAAACTAATGTTTGCATGATAACCGGCAGAGCAAGTTAGAACTCAAACTTCTGCTGTAAAGCCGTAATGCGTCCGTCGATGATCATTATTTTCATAAATAAACTTTTTCCTTCCGCCCAACTCTTTGCAAGGCCACAAACGATTCTTCAATATTTATTAACATTTCTTGAAAAAAATTTTCGCGTTTGTATCAAAAATAATAAATGAAACAATTTTAGCACTTTTTGGGGGTAATTCATTAGGTTATTTTCCACTAGTAAATAAAAAACTACGCATCTTACAAAAATGGGATTTCTAAAAATTTATCATTTTTTGTGTTTAATGAAAGATTTTTCTAAATTCATCTTTCTTCGTATCTTGAGTAGTTTTACCGCAATATGGAATTTTTGTATGGATTAAACCGCAAACGTTAATAAAAGAATGCTCGCTAACGAACTCGATATTTCATTTAGGTCCATTGAAATGAGTGTAAAATCGTAACCTAATGTGATCAGACTTTTAGAATTTATTCGGCAGTTCCTTTGAGAACATTATTTTCGTACTTGGTCTGCGGGCAATGCTGGTGCTACCCTTTTTCTCAACTTAAATTAATCACTAATGATATAAGAGTTTCTCAACTTGCAAACCTAAATTAATCTTTGATGCGACCGCGGAAGGGAAAACGAAAATGTAAATGATCTGCATTTTCCCAAACAAGAGAAATAACTGATAAATGCTTTAGTGAAAAATTTGGTTAACAACTGTGACTGATAAATATTTTATTGCGTTATTAGAGTACAAATATCTCCTTATCTCACATACATGTCAGATAACAGCATTAAAGTCTTCAATGTTGCCTTTCTGGTTTAGTTCCATCATTATTTCTTTTTCGTATTATCATCGTGATGATAATTACATTCGTAGCCAAAGGACAGGGTATTGATTTTATGTGGAAATTGAACATAACGGATTTCATCAAATTACGCTGTTTTTGCATTCACTGACTAAGGTGACTTTCGAAGAAATTAGCCAACGGGATTGTCTTTGGATACACTTTTCGATACCTAGAAAGAATGAATTCTTTGCTTGTTCAGGAATTGTTGACCAACGGCTTTCCCGTTTTGGAAATATTCTAAACGGAAGACCACCTTACTTTTAAAAACGGTCTTAAGCAAAATATAAAATTGAAAATAAATAATAATTCAATCAATAGATACTCTACTATTCTACTATTTGGATGAGAAATTTAAGAATGAGACCAGAATGCTTTGAAACACGTAACTATTAGAATAAAATATAAAAATTTGATCTGAATCTTTATTAGATTTTTCTTTAATACAATGAACCCTAATGATAGGACCCCCAGATTTTGCTCTTCCGAGATTTGACGCGGCGCTGCAGGGATGGATAAGAGGAGCTGGGGGGGGGGGGGGGGGGGGGGGGGGGGGGGGGGGGGGGGGGGGGGGGGGGGGGGGGGGGTACGGAACTCACTCACACTTGACTGTTTACGTTTGAAGTAGACCTTTTCTTGGGTAGTTATGTCCGATGTCAGTCCCTAAACCTATTTGAGATTCCCCAAAGCCAAATTCAGCCAAATTTTCGACTGACCCACCTCTCATGTTTATTTTTACTCTCAGAAGAGTTCTGTGTCATATATGCCACGGTAAATCCCACTACACACCAATAATCCAAAAATGTCAGCATAATGTGCTAATAATTTAAAATGTTCTCGCAGGTGAAGGTCTCGACAGGTACGGCACTGACTTAATGTACATGTTTCCGTAGGATTTGAGAACGAAAGAAAGAAATTTAGTCAAATATTCGGGGTTTTGTGAGATCCTCAGATAAATAAAATGTTGAAAAATCAAACCTTTGTTGCAGGACATCATTATTTTCACGACGAATATTCATTCTACAACAGGAAAATTAGCGGGTAGCAAACTTTAACTGTATTTTTAAGCCACCAGGCTAGCTGCCACCTTCGCACCACGCACGGTATCGGGGCACCCTTCTTTATTGACCGTGAGTCAAGACTGCGATTCTCAAAGGGGAATACCTCTTATGCGACATTGAATTTTTTATGAGACTATTTTCAATCGGTAGTAGGTCACAAATAATTAGACATGGGTCCCGGATTTTTTGGTCCCTTGTAAGAATTATGAGCGTTTGTAAATCACTTTAGCGACGGTTGCTGAACCTTTACCAGTTCGTGCACGTGTACATTCATCAAGCATCGCCGGTTTAGAGGTAAAGAGCATGGTTCACGACCACGCTGCCGTCAGTTCGAATCTTTTTGTTCATATTTTTGTTCTTATTGTAAGCATGTTAAATAATCATTTGTATTGCTTCCCCGGCGATTGAAGTTTTTTCTTCAAAAATATTGCTGGGAAATCAATATCATGCCAAAGATTCGGCAGTTGTCAATTGGGAAATAGAAAGAAAAAATGTGAATACAATTTCGTACAAAATATTGAAACACTTTTGCAGATAACATCTGCAAACGCACAAATTGTATAGATGAACTAATTTACGATTGTATGTGAATTTGTTTTGTTGTAAATTTTCCTAATTACAAAATTTAGAGAATTTTAAATTTGATAATTTTTAAATTTATTACTAGGTAACTTAATGAATTATTAATTTAAATTATGAAATTATCATTTATTGAAGAATTCCTTGAGAAATTTTTTAAACGATTTTCCGACGTCAATAATCGTGTTTTCAATGTTTGTTTCGCTGTAATGATGCTACTTTCAATGCAGGCATATATATTTCAAAAGTTTGTTGAGCTGTAACCAATTTAATTAAATTAAGTTGGATACATTATACACATAAAATAGTGTTAACCATATTTTGTAATTTTGTTATTATGTTTTCTTGGTGCCTTGCTTTAAGGAATATGAAGTATTCCCAGGTATTTTTAGAACGCTATCTTGGAACTATAATCTTTATAAATTAATTTATTCATGTTTGGGTTCTCGAAGCAGTGAAAAATAAGCGTATCAAGGTGTTAAGAAAATCATTTTGAAGCTTCCAATTTATAGTTTTGAGATCTTTTGGCAAAAAAATTGGAGCTACGTGTTCCGCGAAAATTCAACAAGTAGTGTGAGAAAAAATGTTGCAATTTTCAATTTGCCTTTTTTAAAACCTCAATACGACCATTTTCTACTCAAATGTCGAACTTTTAATCATAAAGAACCCTTTGGTCTTTGATCGAGGATATCTTAGCAATAAATGGTTGCACAGAAAATAAAAGGCTAAATTTAAAATTTTCATAAAATTACTAATGATGAGTGTGCCTTTTACAGTTGAATAACCATTTTAAAATGCTCCGAAGTTACGTTTCGATCTCAAAAACCGTTTTCTTTTAAAATTTACGACCACAACAATTCTATATTTGCTATTTTGTAAAGGCTTTTGAAACTTGAAAAAAAATTGATTTTCACTACCGCCGGCATTAGCGTCACCTAAAGCGTATCGCGTGGAGGTTTCACGGTCAGATTTACGCTTCTGTGCCTGCTTTTGTGTGTTTATGTGAACAGAAGTGTGTGTGTGAAGAAGTTTGTCCACCTGTTTCTCTGATGCTTTTATACATATATTTTTTATTTGATTAAAATTAAATTTGATGATCCACATCACGATTGTATGCAGGGTACCTCGAAACCGCTGGCTAAATTCGACGGCCAGGGCAAGGTCGCCATCGAGTGACTACTGCTGAGGATGCTCGAGCGATCATTCGACATATTCCTCGTTAACCTTTTGTTCACGCGAACGTCGTTGCGCAGAATTTCCCGATTCGACGACGCCAACACCAATAACAACGACAATGAAGATGACGACGACGAGTCCAAAACATCTCCGATCGAACGGTAAGAAATCGTCTTCGTGAAAAAGGTACGCCAACGAACACCTAAACTCGACTTTCGGGCAGTGGGGTACTGTTTTGTTTGTCAAGACGGTTCCTTACCCTTCGAGCCGAGATGTTATGGGCTTGTGGTCTTCGTACACGTTTTCGCTGTTGTTTTTTTGTTGTTGTAATCGAATTAGGAAATGCTGCTCAGTGACGTTTGCGCAAACAAATGGTTCACGACGAATATGTAGAACGGTCACTCGTTCATCCTAAGGAGTAGTCACTTTATGACGACCTTTCCCTGGCAGAAATAATTTCTCTGTTCAGACTTTTAGTAAGAGCACTGGCTTTTGCCTTTTTACGTCTCTAGAGTTGTAGATCTTAAGCGTTATATTGTCCTTTATCCTCTAGGGAAATAAGATTCTAGAGAATAAATGTACCAGGTTGTACAATATTTTTAATAAACAAGGAATCCTTGTATATTTTCATAAATTTTTTGATTATTTTGATGCACTTATCGAATTGATTGAGAAGCTCGACTCGGACAAGATTTTTTTGTTTTAGTTTGATAAGCTTGTGGGTCTTATGAAATCGTCAGCCTATATTTTAAGGGATATCAGGTGGTTCTGCAGGTACTTTTATGAAGAACGATTACAATGTGTCCGCTTCACCATATTTTCCTGCGGATTGCGTATAGACAAGAAGATTAATTGTAATATATATATATATATATTCTTCTTTAAAACCAGCTATCCAATTTTTAGAGGTAAATTGCGTTCCATGATCGCAAATTATTTTATGAGGATGCCTGTAATTGGAGATATAGTTTTCCCGGATTTTTATTAGTGCATTATTGGTATTGGCACTTCTCATAGGGTATAGTTCTACGTACTTACTGCATGTATGAACTGTTGAGAGAATGTATTTAAACGCTCCTCAAGTTGCAGGTAAAGGACCGTAGAAATCTATAGATAGTAATTCCCCGGGTGTAGTGTGAGTTACAGTTTACACTTACTAGGCAGTCTGAAAAGTCCCTGAAAAATGAGACACGGAGACGTTTTTTTTGGCCAAAGTCGGTTTTATTTTTCAACGTACTCTCCTTTTAGGTCGATACAACGAGTCCAACGATTTTCTAACTTTTTGATACCGTCTGAAAAGTACTCGATCGGAAGGTCTGCAAAATACGCCTCAGTTTCAGCTATGAGCTCTTCATTTGAGTAAAAACGCTTACCGGTGAGCCATCCCTTCAGGTTAGGGAACAAGTTATAGTCGCTGGGGGCCAGGTCTGGTGAATACGGTTGCTGAGGAACCAATTCGAAGCCGATTTCATGCACTTTCGCTTGTGCAACTAAGAATGAATGAACAGGCGCATTGTCGTGATGATAAAGCGGCTTATTCTTCTTCAAATGCGGTCGCTTTTGCAGATTTCGATTTTCAATCGGTCCAATAATGATGACTAGTATGCTCCGGTTATGGTTTTACCTTTCTCAAGATAGTCCCCGAATATTATGCCATGTGCATCCCAAAATACGGAGGCCATTACCTTTCCGACCCATTGTTGCGTTTTTGGACGCTTCGGAGCACTTTGCCAGATGGAACCCACTGTTTTGTCTGTTGCGTTGACTCAAGAGTGTAGTAGTGGATCTAGGTTTCATCGATGGTTATGAATCGGTTTAACAGAATATTCCGGGTACAATAGTTGCAACTCCCTTATAAGGTCTCGATACCACTCTTTCTTTTCATTCACCTTGGCTATGATGTTTTTGTCAGCTGGTGCCGAAAATTCGATAACGAACATGGTTCGCTTCTCGAAGTCAAGAAGAACCATGTCAGGTCTCGAGTGAGCAACACAAACAATTGTCGAGAATATAAAGTTCCAGGATATACGGCACTTCCCATTCTCGACAATTGACTCAATTTCCCTAGGAGCATTTAGAGGAGCGATATTAAGGTGAATGCCATAGGAGTGACAAAGATGGTAATAAAGTACTCTTAGTGCCCCATTGTGCCTTTGAATGTAGGTCGTTCCCGCGTGTGTTGGACAACTAGATAGTATGTGAGCTAAATGCTCGGGG
>NC_046658.1:165141958-165199012 GCF_010883055.1 Belonocnema kinseyi | reverse complement strand
GCTTCCGTTCGTTTATTGTACATTCCCGACATATTTGAAATTTTCATAATCCTCGAATTCGGAACTTTCCCTACTTTTCACACTTCCATTATTTATATGAGAAATATCTATAATCCAACGAAAAACCAAGTGAGCAGCGAGCTATGACGGACATGTCTAAACGTTCTTCGTCGTTTTACCATTGGTATGTTGGTACGCTTGTCGCATTCCCAATCGTACTAAGGTAGCAAATAAGATAGTTACGTCACCTACCTTAATTTGTTAGAGAAATAAATTAGTAGTACAGATGACTAATTTAGTAGTAACTTGTACGAATAAAACATTACTAACGTATACGAGTCAAGGATACTACAACCGGAATCATAAACCGACTATTTGCTTAGATGAAGTTACTAACTGAACAGTTGTAAGAACCATTGAATACTTTACAACTAAGCAGGTAGTAGCTCCATATTTTCAATTTTCTCAGTATAGTTCTGATTTTTGAAACCATTAAGAATTACGTTCTCAGAGTTAATTTGAAATATTTAATTTTATTTCGCCTCACTGTTTCTTTGCGGAAACTGTTGTCTGTTCGGAAATTGCATTGAAATTCCTACAAATTATATACTAGGCGATTAAAATTATTGAAATTCTGTTATCGGTTTGAGCGATGACTTTTGGCAAATGGTAGGTAGAAGCATTGACTATTAATATACATTATATTGTTAATCTCTTGAATTATTTTCATCCGGCTGCAGGTTTCAAATGTTATTATATTTTAGTTTTCACTTTTTTATTGAATTAATGATACACAGTTTGCAGTGAATCGTTATTTACAAAAAGTTTAATAAAACCATGTGGAAAAATTGGATTTTTTTTGCCTACCAAACATTGCGACGTTTCATCTCCTCTCATATTCTCAACTGTGCCGCTTATCATATTTATTTTTACTCTAGAATGTCTTCTATCTGACCTATACAGTGCACGAAGAAACCCAGTATGCTCTAATACTGCAAAAACGTCACCATTGGATGTTGATAATACAATATGCTCTCGGTTTACCAGAGGGAGACGTCTACCGTTTCTATCTATTAATCGAATTGGTTTGTCGATAGGAAAAACATATCTTCGAAATTCAAAACGCTGTTTTGGATTGATGCGTGGAATGAGGCGAATATATCCAAGTTGTTGAAGTGAATATCCTAGTACTTCATGGGTAGGTGGTCTCCCAGGAGGAGATTCGGACCTGGCACGAATAGGGGACTCCTCACGATGAGTCTGATCAGGTGAATTTTGTGTAACAGCAGAATAAGGAGAAGGACCAGGATTACGATTTTGTAGTGAATTGTAATCTGAAACATCTTTACCAAAAGTATGTGGGAAGATTGGGTAATTCTCGCCTACTGGACAATTCCTCATTTCAACACGTGTCATGTTGTCAACTGCGCCACTTATCATATTTATTCTGACTCTCGTACGGTCTTTACTTGTTCTATACATTCCACGAAGAACACCGCTGTGCTCTAATATTCCATAAATATCCCCATCGGATGTTGATATTACAATATATTCTTGGGTTGGCACAGGAATATAGACCTTATTTTTTCCTCGCAATCTAATTGGTGCACCAGTAGGAAAAATATATTTTCGAAATTCGAATCGAACGCTCTGATTTGCACGGGGAATAAGTCGAACATATCCAAGTTGTCCAAGTGAATATCCGAGTACTTTTAAAATAGGAGGCCTGCCAACAGGTGACCTGGACCTATCACGCAGAGGAGGCTCCAAATGAGAAGTCAGGTAAGGTGAATGTTGTCTGTCGGCAGAAGAAGACGAAGGACCAGGATTGCCTTCGCTATTAGGGTCCCCGTATGTCTGTGAACTACATTCTGCAAAAAGAAATATAATATAATGTAATTTAATAGTTTAAACTAATTTAAAAACTGATGTTTAAAACTGATTTAAAAACTGAATTTTCAGCTTAACTTTTTGGAACGATTGTTCATTTATTAAATATCAATTTGAGTAATAATTAAAACGAAGGAAATCAATTGTATTCAAGGTTCATACATTTTATTTAGAAAATAGTAAATATGATTTAAAATATAAAAATTAGTCTAAAAATAGAGTCGTTCTATCGAACTTCAGTTCCAACAATTGTAAAGTAAGTTGGAATGTAAAAGTTGATGGGAAACATAAAAATATTGTCGAAGACAAGGCATCTAAATGTGCTAATAGAAAATTGTCCAGCCCGCCAAATTGTTTATTTATCCCTTTTGATGATACGACGGTAAACAGGCAACTATCACTAAGCTAAGTTGCCTAATTGGGTTGATTGGTTAACATCTTTTTTAAATTTCAATTAAATTCTTATTCGACCGTAGGCTATTGTGGAGATACTGAACAATAATCGACCCAAGTTCACTTGAGAAATAAAAATTTGAAATTACCTGGGTTTGAGTATTCCACCATGGTAACTAAACATTTGATTCAATTTTATCGCAATAATGAGCATGATAAATTCAAGTATCAGTAATTGTATTATCTTGATCAAATTGATTATATTTGATTTTTTTCAAATATGAATTTTTTGGCGTTTTATTGAACCTAGAATTTTGAATTAAAATTTCAATCGAACGGGATATTGGGACCCCACCCCACGTGTTGTCCATGTCTGAAAATAACATCAGACAACACTTGGGCAAGAGGGGAAAGACAAACCGGAATCCTTAGATATTCTACGGGCTCGGGGCATACAGTCGAGTTTTACTCCATGCGGGTGGAGTCCGGTCGCGCGCTGTCACTGAGGCGGATCCTAGCGACGCATGTGTAGGTGTCAATCATACCCTCTTTCGTTCTCTTTCGGGGCTACTTGCGTTAATACGTATCTCACTAATATATCATTCGTGTTCTGTTATACACGGCCGGTAGTGACATCGACCACCCACATAGCTAAGGAGGTCCGTCTCAGGGTCGACGCTACTCCTTTTATTTTAAGGCAAACCTTCATTTCTGTTATTAAAGATATACCTGACTCAACTCCCTCAAATTCAATCATTGAACCTGAATCGAATCAGAAATAATATTATGTACCTAAACCTGAATTCTCTTAGAAGTTACCTTCTGAAACTTATCCTGAATTGTTGCAAATATTATCTTCGGACACTCAAATTAAATTGTGCTCAAACTGCATCTGATCGTCTATCAGGGATTGGTTCCAATTGCAGACCCTATGTCAGTGTAGAGATAGGGGGGTACTAAGATCCATTTATTGGAAGACACAGGATCTTCGAGAACTTACCTGGGACCAGTACGGTTACAGATACTCGGTTTAGGTGATTAGAAGATGGATCATTTAAGGGCGGGCGCTGTCACGATGGCTAAACGTACTATTGCGTATGTTATTAGCGGGGCATATTTGCCAGCTACTCTGTCAGGAACCACTGATTCAATTAATTTTAAAATCATTCCCGGGCTAATTAACACTTGTGTACTAGGCATGGATTTTGCCAGAAAGTTGTGTTTTGTTCTTAATTTGCGTGATAGGCAGGTGTGTTTGTCTAACGAGCCAATCAAAAATTTACCGTTTGGTTCGGCAAACGAGAGCGGCATTTAGCGCTTGCAAAGGCATTACATTGCCAGGTGAAGCAAATTGATCAGATTAATCATCATAAGTCACTTAAAATATGTAACGGGTTGATCAAAGAAACGAACCTGTTAATTAAGCAGGATTTAATTGGGCGCTCACATAGCGAGTGGTGCAGCCCGGCGATGATAGCTCGTAAGCCGGACGGTAATTACCGTATTCGCACTGATTTTAATGGACCTTTTTGGTCATCGTTCCAGATATGAGGCTACACGTGTTTGCTTATCTGGGCTATTAGACTATTACACCATTATGCGCTTAAATAAGGCAGGTCTGACGCTTAGCCTAGAAAAGTGCAAATTTTGTCTAACTGAAGTTAAGTTTCTGGGATTTAAGTTAAATCAAGAAAGGTTGTCGGTAGGTCATGACCAGGTAACTGGCCATAGTACAGGCCATTTTTTCATCGGAAAAGATCGATGCACCAAATGTCGGATGCACTATCTCGTAAGTTTGACTACAGAGAAATAAATCATATTGTGGCTATAACGCTTGTCGAGGATAAGTTATTATGAAACACCATTGACGGTTACGATGCTTGGAAACTGGTGGTTCCGAAGAACCTCTAGCTGGAAACCGGCTGAAAGCCGCTTAATTAGGTCGAGATAAAACCTACCTAACCTAGTCGTGGCAACTAATGTGATAGGTACTTTCCCTCGGGGCAAATAGGGACATGACTACTACTATTGCAGGACTTACCCTCAAAATGCTTAGAGTTGACACCTTTGAAAAAGGCCAATGAAGACAGCTTTCTTAGTATAAGTTGCTACCAGGTGGGTGACAACGAGCTTGGTGGGCACCCAGGGTGCTACATTCGGACAATAGCACCGATTTAAAAAATAATTGCAGTGAATGACCTCACTTTAGAATTTGGCACCCGCCGCTCATTCACACCCTTGTATCATCCTCAGGCTCACCCTGTGGAAAGGACCGATAGGGTTCTAAAGACCACTATCAGGTCGTTTATTGATCAGGATCATCGAAACTTGAATCTCCACTTCAAATCTTTCGATTCGCCTACAACACGGTTGTACGTAGTACCAATCAAGTGATTCCATCGCCTTTTAATTTGGTGCGGGAGCCCCATCCGCAACCAAATTATTCACAGTTTGAGGGATGGGAAGACCAAATTTCCACAACCCATTCTTCAGGTCTAGGCAACTCGGATGGCACAATTAGAGCCCATAAGAGAGCTAATGACTAAGTTCGAAGATCAGAATTTTATAAAACAGGCGAAATATTACGGTCAGCTCCATGGAGACCACCAATTTCAGTCGGTGATAAGGTCACTAAAAACTAGAATCGCCAGAAGGTAAAATAAATGTGAAAGTTTTCAAAAAGATATGAAGAGGAGTGTGGAAGTAGGGGTATATAAATTATCGGAGAAATATATTTGCTACTTGTCAGACATGAGTCTACACTCAATAGTGTTACATAAAATATATTAACGATTGTAGATATATGTTAGTATGTTTACCAATCAAATTAAGGACGACCGCCGAACTGAAAATTTAAGTATAGATAATCTTCATTTTCTCAAACTAGAAAAAAAACTGATAAATGCTTTAGTGAATAATTTTGTTAAAAACTGTGGCTGATGAATATTTCATTGCGTCATTACAGTACAAATATTTCGTTATCTCACATACATGTCCGATAATGGGATTGAAGGTTTGAATGTTTTCTGTTTCTTTTTTACTTATTTTTCTTATTACCATTATTATGATACTTATATTCACAGCTCAATGGTATACTTTTTAAGGCCTAGATAGAAGAAAGCGTTTCCTATGCCAGGTATTTTTGACAAATGGCTGTTATATCATCCTCCAAAAATTCACTTGAAAAAATAAAATATTCCATTTTCAGGCTAAGCTATGCAATAGAAGATCTAGTTTAAAGTGTTAACATTTGACTGAAAGCTATTTTCTTTGCAGTGAACTTAATAGTATATTATTCACAAAAAGGTGCATGAGGGATTTTACTGAAGAGAATATATTTTCAGTACAAATTGTAGGAGTCGATCGTTAGTTCCGCTTTTCAAGTTCGTATATCTTCAATGGCCATTATATATCTATGGCATCATAATTTTTGACGTCATAGATACAAAAATGGACATTAAATGACTAAACTGGAGATAGGATCTTCAGGTTCTCTCCACAGACCTGGGAAGCGGCTAAATTTATGAGCGCTGGACATAAAATTAACACATATTAGAGATATATTATAATATTCACCAATATAATTAAGGATGACTGCCGAAGTGATAACAAGAGTGTAGATAATCTTCATTTTCTCAAAGTAGAGGAAAAACTGATTATTCCTTCAGTTAATAATTTGTTTAAGAACTGTGTACTAGTATCTCTTTATCTTACATGAATGTGAGATAACGGCATCATAGGCGTCAAATCCGCCTTTCTACACAATTTATTTTCCTAATGTCATTATTATGATTATTACAATCTCAGCTCAATGGGAAGGTTTAATGACGGGTTTCATCAGATGTCACTATTTGTGTATTGTAACTGTAAATAGTGATCAGCCACCTGGCTAGCTGTCACCTTCGTCTATCATCAATCGATAGTACGTAAAAATTAATTAGACACGTGTCCCGGATCTTTAGGTCCCTTGTAAGAACCATCAGCGTTTGAAAATCACATTAGCCAAGGGTATCCAACCTCTACCGATTCGATTCCTGTAAGTGGGGGTGGAACCATGTACGTGCAATAATTTGTTAATGTTTGCTACGAATGGATAACCAGGGTCAGTTCCGTGTACTTACGTAGCGGTTGTCATGGCAATACCCGTTGGAAGTTTTAGAATTGTGTTTTAAACACAAAGGAGCGTGGCAAACATTAACGACTTCTTGGATTTTATGGTTCCACCTCTCCACCCTAAACAGATAAGGTTAAAATACCTTCCGATGAAATCTTTTTGTTAGCGAAAATGTTTTTTAAAAAATATTACTGAGAAATCAATATCATGCTAACACTTTTTAAACCATTTATTCGTATAAACATATTTTATTTTTCTTCAAGTATTTGCAGGTGATTGCCTTCACAGCTTATCACGTAGGTGGGTGAATCATTGTTCACTGCATCGATGGATGAAATAAGAATCAGCCGAATATTAGGCAGTTTTCAATTGAGAAATCAAAACAAAAAATGTGAATACAATTTTGAATTGTATTTGCTGGGTAGCTTTATAAATTTATCATTTATAAAGAAAACTCATTATTCAGCAGATTTGTAATTTTGGAATAATTATCAATGTGGAAAATTCTGCAATATCCAGAATAGTTGGTGGACGACTCGATAAGCTTGGAATTCATAAATAATTTGTCACAGGACCTAATTTCAAAATTTGAAAGTTTTAGAATTTTTTGCTGCGTAACTTGATAAATTTATAATTTATCATCCAGCTATAATTTCAAACTTAGTCAATTTATGCACAATAATAAATTGGTTTATATATAAAATGTGTATCGGTTCGAGAGTTCTTCTATGATGTCAGCATTATGAGTAAAAAATTAAATTTTCAGACGATTCTCACCGTGCAAATTCTGTCGTCTGCTACTTGCTAATTTTTCTCTTTTGCAAAATTAATATTTGTCGTCAAAATAATGATTTTCTCAACAAAAGGTTTGATTTTTGATTATTTTACTGATCCAAGGATCTCGCAAAACCGCGGAAATTCTACAAGTTTTCTTTCTTTCGTACTCAAATCCTTTGAAAAAAATAACTATTGAGGCAGTGCCTTTCCTATAAAAAATTCAAAGTGGGATTTAACCAACTCGCTTAGTAAAAGTTAGAATCGTCTTATTTTGAATTTGCATTGAAATATTCTCCGAAATGTGTTACAAATTTTCATAAAATTTGAAGACCGAGTGGACGTACTCTTTATTTAAAGTCGAAATATGGAAAACGTAAAATATTTCTATAAAATTTTAAATTCTAGCTAAAATACAGTATATCGAAGTAGTCACGAAACTATAGAGAACAGTTCTATAGAATGAAAATGAATTTTTCGCCGTAAAAAATTGATCTGTGGTATTATTATATTATTACTATCATCTAATATTTGTTTACATCTTTAAGTACATAATTATTCACTGTTACACAATCAATAAATCATTTATAATCTCATGCTATGAAAATTTGTATTCTTGTAGAGCCCAAGCGGAAATGTGTAAACATGTATATGTAATAAGTAACTAGAAATTATTTTTAGTACGTTAGATTACCAAAAAATATATAAATAATACTATGAAGAAACTAATTTAAAATGAAACTCATTTTTTTATCATTTTCAATTATTAACTACTTAAAAGCCACAGCTTTGTATGAAATACGACAGATACTAATTTGCGATTACAATTAGTCAAGAATAGCCGACTTTTAACAATTATTTAAACCATTTTCGTAAACAAATACACATTTCGACAATATTTTTATGATTTTGTAGCGTATTAAACTAAGCCTGTTCATAAAATATTGTCAAAACGCGCAATTCGTCTATAGAGAATAATTCAATTAAAACAATTTTTTACAAACAATTTTTTTACGAAATTTTATTATTATAATCAAGACCTTTTAACGTTGCGAAAAACATGACTGTTAGGGTTTGTGGCCAGACAGTACTAGTTTATTTCACAAAAATAAAAAAATTAATGAAAAAATGATCGCAATGTGTCTTTGTAAACAAAAAATTGTTTATGAACAATAATGTCTATAATTAATACGAACACTTAGAGAAAAAGTCATTTCGAAACAAAAATCATCCTCTTTCCTTTTTTATTTTGATTTACGTCAGTATATTTTTTAACCAAACAGAATTATTTTGCAGCAATATTGGGTGAAGTGAGTCGCATATGATGAGTTTTGCTACAAAACAATTGCTTTTGAGAAAAATGAAAATCCTCTCAACTTCGAATTCACGTTTTGTCATTTTTAGTCTAAAATCTCGTACACATGTCAATTAGAAATAAAAAATCAGAGATGTTCTTCATCTGACGATGGAGTAGAACTTTCACCACAACCTGCTAAAGACTCTTCTGAAGAAATAATTTTGAATTGGTTGGAGAGTTACCTAAGTTTGATGGCGACTTTTTTAAAGAGTGAGAAGAAGATTCCGACAGGGAAAAAGATCTTTCCAAATTAAATGAAATCCTAGAGATTTGAGGGATTTCCTCCATTGTGAATAGGAGAGATCTTCTAAAAAAACTGCAAAAATTCAGAAAGTGATTGACATGATGGCAACTCTCAATTTGCAATTGGAAAAGGTGTTTAACTACATTGAAGTTGATACTAGTAAGAAAGACATAGTAGATTGTGCCAATGCAATTAAGAAAGAATTGAATGAAAAACCCCATATATCCTATGCAGTCCAACTTTTGACTATGGTACTAAAGGGTAGGGAAATTTGGATAATAACATCCGAGTTTGGAGTGTTGTACTATTCAGCTCGCAACACTGTAATATTGCACACAAATCTGGAACTTGGACATTAGCTTTTTAAAGTTTTCCAAATTGCGGCCTAAGGAATGTATTTTTACTGGCGCTATTGCACACATACCATTTTTTACAAAATCCGTACAAAAACAAAGTTATTAATACATGGAGAAAATTTCAGTGAGCTTGTTGCTGATGACGACGCTCTTGTATTCTTAGCATCATATAAAACAATGTTGGCTTAAATGATTTTTGATCCTAAATTGCATGCCTGTGATTTAGGATTATGTCAATCTTGTTCAAAGATTCTCTTTAAGCGGGGGTATGTATAATACTCTTTGATTTTTCGCAAAATCACGAAACTGTATTTCAAGAAGCAATACAGAGTAAATGTTGGAATAAACAACTGATTACTGTATATCCTTTAGTAGTGTGCTTCAAAACGGGTAAAAGAGTTCAATGTAAAGGTTTTGCCATTATTTTGATAATGCTGGCGCAGTTGACCTTTTTTGGAGCGAATTAAAGCTGAGTTTAAGGCAAAGAACGCACGAGTTCAAAAAATAATTTATTTAATCGACGGTGCAGCATCTCAGTACAAGAACAAGAGAAACTTTATCAATCTATTAAATCATCTGCGTGATTTTAGAATTGAGGCACGCTGGGAGTTCTTTGCTGCAAATCGTGAGAGCCAAAGATGTTCACGAAAGGGACACTGAGACTTTACCCAAAATAAAGATGCATCTTCTGCTCTGAGAAAGATCACAACAAAAAGGCTCGAAATTTAAGGAATCGATTTGGAAAAGCTCAAGCGATCACAGGTAACAGATGCTTTCATTGTTGTATCCCAATCGGTGACAATAAAATACAGTGTAGGCAATACTGTGATTCCACGGAATTATTTGAATTCGAATTAAAGAAAAGTCTTAACCGAAAACGTGATCAGTGAGAGGCAAGGGAAATCCACTCAGAAATCCATTTTTTTGTTTGTTAATTTAAACAACTGAGAATAATTTTTAGTTACTTATAACATCGATTTATGCCCGGTTTTAATAAATTTGGAATTCTAGACATAATTAGTACGTGTCAGGAAGTTTTATGTAAAAATGATCTCTACATTCACAATACAGAAAGTTGAATTTGATTATTGTCACATAGTTCTGTCGGAAAAATATTCAGTGGAAATCCTCAAGATTTTATAATTGGAAGCAGTATTTGTTAATTTTTTATATAACTGAAATAAGTAATTGAGTAAGCATATTTTTAGCACATCTACCCATTGTATCTAAAAGATAGTAAAAGTAGAAATGGTTCTTTCTAAATGCTAAAAGAAAAAGAAGCAACTTATATTCACTAACTGATCTGACAAACAATTTCAAACAAGGCCATTAAAAATGGAGGCCAATCAAATGCTCTTTTATAAAGCCCCAAAATATATGAGAGACAAAGGGAACTTAATCAGAAATCATTCTTATATATGAGGAGGGCCCCGTATGTGAGTAGCAAGGAGAACTAACTCATAAACCACTTTTTTGTTTGTCTCCAAAAGATGCTCTTTCACCATTTTGCGACACTGAAAGAGCAGCGCGGTGGCAGCGCAAGTCCCACCAAAATTAAATTATCTCGTGATCTAGAAGAATAAGCATTAATGTTTTTCAAATTTATCAACTACATCATTTATGCAGAAAATGTAAACTACAAAGAGTTATTGAGAAGGCCAAAGTATTTTTGAACAATCATTATTATTTTTTCCATTTTTCAATTAATTAGCATTTCCCATTTGATGTAGTAAAAGTAGAAATGTTTCTTACCAAATGCTTAAAGAAAAATAATCAACTTACATTCGCTATCTAACCTGACAATCTATTTGAAGCAGGGCCATTTAAAATGGAGACTACTCGAATATACTAAGAAATTGATATCTTTGACATTCAAAGCGTGTCCAGAATTTTTCTTCTGTTGTGCAACATTTTTTCAGTTTTAAAATTGCATTAAAGATTCATACAAATCACATGCTAGACATTTAAAATTATTAAAATTCTGTTAGACTTTTGAGTGATCAAATCCACCTTTGGCGAATAGTAGGAAAAATCATGGAGTGCCATAATACATTAAATTGCTAATCTCTTAATTTATTTTAATACGACTGCAGGTTTTAAATATAATTATACATTAATTTTTATTTTTTATTGAATTAATGGTAAATAGTTTGCAGTGAATCATTATTTTCAGAAACTGTAAAGAAACGATCTGGGAAGATTGGATAGTTTTTGCCTACTAAACATTCCGATATTTCCTCTGCATTCATATTCTCAACTGCTCCGTTTATCATATTTATTTTTACTCTCGAATGTCTTTTATCTGCCCTATACGTTGCACGAAGAAACTCAGTGTGATCTAATATTGCAAAAACGTCACCATTGGATGTTGATAATACAATATGCTCTCGGTTTACCAGAGGATGACGTCTACCTTTTCTATCTATTAATCGAAGTGGTTTGTCGATAGGAAAAACATATCTTCGAAATTCAAAACGCTGTTTTGGATTTATGCGTGGAATAAGGCGAATATATCCAAGTTGTTGAAGTGAATATCCTAGTACTTCATGGGATGGTGGCCTCCCAGGAGGAGACTCGGACCTGGCACGAATAGGGGACACCTCACGATGAGTCCGGTCAGGTGAATCTTGTCTATCAGCAGAATCAGAGGCAGAACCAGGATTAGGATTCTGTAATGAATCGTAATCTGCAAAATCTTTATCAAACGTGTGTGGGAATATTGGGTGACTTTCGCCTACTGGACAATTTCTCATTTCAACTGGAGTCATATTGTCAACTGCGCCGCTTAACAGATTTATTTTGACTCTCGAACGGCTTCTATTTGTCCTATACATTCCACGAAGAACACCGCTATGCTCTAATATTCCATAAATATCCCCATTGGATGCTGCTATTACAATATATTCTTGGGATGGCACGGGAATATAGACCTTTATTTTTCCTCGCAATCTAATTGGTGCAGTAGTAGGAAACACATATCTTCGAAATTCGAATCGAATGCTTTGATTTGTACGGGCAATTAGCCGAAGATATCCAAGTTGTCGAAGCGAATATCCAAGTACTTCTAGAATAGGAGGCCTGCCAATAGGTGACCTGGACCTATCACGACGAGGAGGCTTCACATGAGAAGACCGGTCAGGTGAAAGTTGCCTGTCAGCAAAAGTAGAAGAAGGACCAGGATTACCTTCGTTATTAGGATTCCCGGGAGATCGTGAACTGCATTCTGCAAAAAGAAAAAGAACATTTTTGTTTGAAAACAAATCTCCTTCGCTTAAAGCATATTCTTATGATTTAATAAAAATGATGTACAATAATTTGAAAATTTAATTTTTTGTATTCAAAAGAACTTTGGAGATTTTAGAAATGCACATTAGATACACCTAGTTAATTTTAGTCACATTTTGGTTTCGAGATTGGTATGATGTCAAAGAACGGTTATAAAAAAAACATCATTTGCAAATAAATTTCAGTTAAAATTTGTTCAGCTGTGTTGTGTATGTATGAGGGTACATGGGACTATAAACTCTGTTACATTAAAAAAATGCCTACAGTTTATTAAGCAATTGTTAGTTCCATTTTTACAAGCAGCACATAATACTCTTTCCTCTTTCTACCTATCTAACCCCGATGTCAAGAATTCATTTTTTCCAATGTTTTAGAAGAATTTTCACTTTTTCCGCCCTTTCCTGTATTTTAAATAAATGTCTTCTAATTTAGTGTAATCCAATTAAAAATCCGCTAATCGTTGCTTAAATATCTAATCTCTTCCCTAAGAAATGAACCTTTCTGTATTAATTTCAGCTTTCTTGAAAATAAATCTTTTTTTTTCTTCAGAATTTCAAATCCTTTGTTAAAAAGTTCAATGATTTAGTTGAAAAATCGTTTCTTTTGTTTGGGAGTTCTACTATCTGTCCCTTAATTTAACCGTTTGATTAAATTTTTATTTGGTCAAAATACAATTGTTGTCGCATGGATTCTATTCTTTATACATTCGCCTTAGAGAATATAATAAATTTATGTGAAATTTGACCCCCCTTCCCTAGGTTTTCATTAAATATCTACTTTTTGAGATCCTCTGAACTTAAGAAGCAGCGTTTTAGGAATGTGTCTATCTGTACGCATGTATTGATGTATTTATTGATGTATTCAAGGATATAATTCTCTATGTGTGTATGTATGTTTGCATGTGCGTATGTATGACTGCAATAGAGCACGATAAATTTTGAAGAAAAAAAAGTCTATTAGATTAGCCTTTGGCGCATTCTTTTGCTTTCGGAAAGTGAAATTTCTGTTCTTTAGCCAGCAGTTTTGGGTAGCCATTTAAAAATTTGGAAAATTTTCTATACATTTGGGACAATTTTTTCGTAAGATTTAAAAACAATATTTACGGCTATCAATATTGAGCTACGAATTTGTCATTCATAATTAATTTATATGAAGGGTAGTTTTTTAACAGAAACATAACATTGAAAATAAAGAAATTAATTTTTTTGAAAAACGAGAGAAGGTACGAACAAAAACTAATTAAAAAAGAATGTTCACCTGTATAGAATCTTTATTATCTATAATTTTTAGATAGGAACAGCAGGTAGTTTTTTAATCGTAACAATTAATATTTTAAATAAAAAACTATATATACATTTCCGGCAAAACGAAACAAAATACGAAAAAAATGAAAATTCAAAAGTTTTTTAATTTGGAAGGAATCTGTTATATCACCAGAGGTGGTACTTTACCGACCGTAGAAAATCCTCCAAACCATGAAGGCAGAAAGTCTACATAATATCGATGAAGTTAAGAATCTTCAATGGCAGAAAATGCTTAACGTCTAATCAGACTAGATGGAAAATAATATTTCAAATTAAAATTGAAATTATTTCTTGAAAAGAACGATCCTACTCCTTATTCACTTTGTTGAGAATCGAACCACTAAACGTCTAATTTGGATTTCAGATTTTCTGTCTTCATGGTTTGGAGGGTTGTCTACGGTCGGTAAAGTACTATCTCTGATGATATAACAGATTCCTTTAAAATAATTACTTGTACCACTAAGACGTAGCTAAAAATTAGCGTTATTTTCTTGAATTAAGAGTTCTTATTCCGATCACTCTAATAGCTTAATGTGAAAAGCTCCTGACCGGAAATCAGAAGTCTAGTGGTTCCATTCTCAATTTGTCGATACTTTGTCCTTTCATTATAAAAGATTTTTGCATGAATATGAGATAAATACAAAAACCAAGCGTGTAGAGTCTTATCAAAAAAAGATTAATGACAGGTTTGTAGATAGTTTTTGGGCGAATAATTTTTTCTAGTATTTTGTTTCTTATCCTGTGTCGTTTTTCCAGAAATTTAATTTTTTAAATTTTAATATTATTTTTTCTCTTAAAAAAAATTATGTGTCCATTAAAAAATGATCAAGAACCAATTTGTTGTTCTTTTCAGCAAGAAAACAATTCGTTCCTCATTTTTTTTCGTGGCTTGCGTTTTTTTCCACAATTGTATTATTTTTAATTTTTAATTTGTCTGTTAGGATTAATACAAAACCCATGCATTTTTTAGAAAATCGATTTAGGAACAAATTGTAGCCTATTTTTGGGTTAATAACATTTGTCCGTTCATTTTTTTTTAAAGCTTGTGTAGTTATTTTCAAAATATAGTTTTTGTATGGGTAAAACGGTAAAACAAAACCATTAATAAAAATATGCTTGTAAACGTACTCGATATTTCGTTTTGGTCCCTCAAACTGAGTGTAAAAGAGCGACCTAATGAGATTAATCTTTTAGAAGTTATCCGTGTTCTAATTTTAATTTCCCGGTACTAATGCCCCTTTCGAAACGAAGTCTCTTTGAGAACATTAGTTTCGTACTTGGTCGTTGTGTAATGCTGGTGGTACCATTTTTCTCAATTTAGATTAATTGCAAAACATACAAGATTTTTTCAACTTGAAACCCTGCATTAATTCATCAAGCGGTCCTGGTCTATTCATGGCTAAATCTTTTGCTGTCCCGCCAGTTAATTAACGGTTGCGGACGTAACAAAATAAGTAAATTTTGTTTTGCCCAAATACTTTTTGGGATTTTTCTTCACTTTTTCCAAGATGACAATTTTTCAAAAACAGCAAATAAAAACTTCAGCAAAATGCATACTATTTCTGGATACAAATTAAAAATTCAAATATAAAGTCGATTTCTGTCTCGATATTAATAAGGAGTACAGTCAAACCTGGATTTAATTTTAATTTTGGAAATGAACGTGACATTAAGTCCAGATTCACGGAACGACTTCTCTCTTATTCTTCTCTTTCTTCTTTCTTTCTCTCTCTCTGATCTCTGACGCTTAAGTGAGCACCGCAAAATTTGCCGCAGCGTCTCTTATCAATCCCTACCGCACTTCGCCAATTCTCGAAATCATTGAACGGAGGATTACCAAATACAGGTTTGTCTGTATTTTCATCAAAAATACTGAATTCTTTTTCAAAAATTAACAGCCCTTATTTAATTATTTTACAAACCAAAACATCGCTGCTTACATGAACCCATGTTTTAACCTAGGTTTAAATATAAGTCTAAAAGTAGATAAAAAGACAAGGTTTTTTCGGAGAGCGTGATATGTGAGCATATTTATGTGTGTGTTAAATTAAATATAATAAAAATTATAGATATTTTAGTATATTCACCAATCGAATTAAGGATGAACGCCGAAGTTAAAACAAAAGTATAGATACACCACATTTTTCCAAACTAAAGAAAAAACTTATTAATGCTTTAGTGAATAATTTTGACAACAAATCTGAATGATGAATATTCCATTGCGTCATTACAGTACAAATATCTCCTTATCTCACCTACTGATCTGATAACGAAATTAAACACTTTAATTTTGTCTTTCTGCTATATTTCTATAATTATTTCTTTTTCTTATTGTCGACGCAAAATCCTATTAAATAAAACAAGAATCCAACGACCAAATTTGGACCATAACGAACAAACAAAAACCAAAAATCCTATTTTAATCTGAAAAAAAAATTCTTTCTTTCGTCTTTTTTATTTTTATTATCATGCCACAATTACATCACAAATACAGAAAATAAAAGAAAACATAATTCATGAAACAGAAACGTTAACAGCGTCCTAAACAAACAGCATTTTTGTGTCCCTCTATCCTAGCATTAAGAAGTCTGCCAGTCTGTCCCACGTAATTCATCTTACAGATCCTGCAAGTGATCTTATAGGCTACACCACCCTTTTTAGAATTATCTAAACGATCTTTGCAAACATTTTTAACCGAATCCATTTTTAATGGAATGCGGAAAATAGTATAAATTACAAATTTTTTAAACATAAGTTCAATAGTTTTAGAAATTCGACCAAAAAATGGAAGAACAAAAGTATTAAACAAACTATATTCCTTTAACTCTTTCTGATTATCTACAAGCAAATTATTAATCTCTTTGTTTTTGATTTGTTGAACTCTAATTGCAATATGTTTCTCAATTAGCTTTTTTAGATAATGATTCAGAAAAAGGATATTCCTAACAATATTCAAATTTCTTGTGTGAAATAAATAATGGGACAAACCTAAAGCTCTGTCAACTAAGTTTTTAATTACTGCAATTCGTTTTAAAAGGGATGAGCAGAAAGGAAATTTAAAATTCTACCTGAATATGTACTTTTTCGGTACCAATTGGTATTAATATTACCGTCCCAAACCTTAATTACTTCTATGTCCAAAAAACTTATTTTATAATCCTGTCCTATTTCATGAGTAAATTGAAGTTTTGGATGAAAACTGTTAAAAGTATCAATGACGATGTGTAACTTTTCTAGAGGAACACATAATAAGGTATCGTCGACAAACCGAAAATAAAAAGGCAAAACAAAATTTAATTTCCCAAAAACAAAAACCTTCAAATCTTCCATCACTCATGGACTTTATGGATTTTAGGGAGAAACAAAATTATTCAATTCTAAGTCCATATACTCCATATACTCCTCGAAAAATTTAAATCTTACAATCTTTATATTATATTTGATGTAGGAGTTGAAGTAATGCAAAAATTAATTTTTACACACTCTTGTTATTATATATGATGGTTTTGTAAAAATTGATTGGTATCAAAAGAAAACTTAGTCTAGTCGTTATTTAAATTTCAAATCTTTTCATCCTATTTGTTTGGTCGCAGGCCTTTTTTACAGAATTCTTAGAATTTAGATAGGTTTAGATGGGATAGGTTTAGAGAAATTAAACTTTCCGAATATATATCACGATTATATGTCACAAGTTCTAAAGAAAAAAAAATCACGAACACTTACAAACCTTGATTGCTTCTCAAAATTGGTAAAAAATCTTAAAGATCCACTGTCTAAAAAGAAAATTTCGGACTTGCTTATAAATTGAATCGCACTTTCTGTCCCTTTTCTGATGTAGTTGAGACTGGTAGACCTGTAAAAACCCATAGTCGCGAACACAGGTATTTTATCTCCAATCCTGATAATTTTGATTCAGATAATTTTGAGGTTTTATTAATGGAGAATAATAAAACTTGTAGAAAAAATACTTAAAAACATTTATATTAACAAATTACTTTGTAAACAAATACATATTTCGATCATTTTTTCATGATTTTGTTTCATTATCAACTCAGCCTTTTCATAAAATAATGTCAAAATGTGCAATTTGTCTATAGAGAATATTTACACTAGAATAAAAAAATGTTTACAAAAAATTAAAAAAAAAAAATCATATAATTTTAATTAGGAACTTTCAGCGCTATAAAAAACATGACTGCCAAGGTTTTTGGCCAGACTGTTCTAGTTCATTTCACAAAAAAATGAATGAATAAATGATCGCAATGTGTATTTGTTAACAAAAATTATTTATGATCATTCATGTACCTAATTATTATGAGCACTCAGAGAAACAGTCATTTTGAAACATAAGTATCATCCTCTTGTCTGTTGTCTTTTGAACCACGTGAATATCTTTTTTAACCAAAAAGAATTATTTGGCTGCAGAACAATTGCTTTTGAGACAAATTCAAATCCTCTCAACCGCGAATTTACGTTTCGTCATTGTTAGTCTGAAATCTCGTTGAGAGTATTCTAATGTATGTAATTATTGAAGATAAGATGGCACGAATGAATTGTTTTAATCCCTTTGTAAAGAAGAAACACAGTAGAGTCGATAAAAAAAAACTTCGGCAAGTTGCATAATTAATTAGTAAAACGTTTTCCGTTGACTTAGGTAGATACATTTGTACCACATGTCAATTTAAAATAAAAAATCAGGAAGGTACTTTTTCATTTGATGTAATAGTAGAGCATTCACCTCAATCTGTTGAAGACTCTTCTAAAGAAAGAAATTTTAAATTGGTTGGAGAGTTACCTCAGTTTGATGGCGACTTTTTTGAAGAGTTAGAAGAAGATGCCGTAGAGTCAAAAACTAATCATTCCAAACTGAATGAAATCCCACAGAAAACACACATTAAAAACTGTTGAAGACTTTCACCATAAATGTGACGTGCGTCGAAAATTACATGAGAAAAAGGACTGTGTCTTTGTGAAACAAGGAGACGATTCTAAGAAACTGATACAAAAACGTGTAATTTTACGAAATCTGAAAGAAGTTTGTGCAAGCTTCAAACAAAAGTGTCCGAAATTTGAAATTAGGTTTCTAAGGTTTTCCAAATTACGGCCTAAGGAATTTATTTTTGCTGGCGCCAGTGGAAGACATTCTATTTGTTTACAAAATTCATAAAAATACAAAGTTATTTATTCGTGGAGCAAATTTCAGTAAGCTTGTTGTTGATAATGACACACTTGAATTTTTAGCATCATACAAAACAATGTTGTCTTTAATGATTTGCGATCCTAAATCACGTGAGTGTGATTTAGGATTATGAAAATGTTGGTCAGGCGCAGAACCTTTAATACGAAAAGTGCGAAAGCATTTGAAAACAAATTTAATAAAAGCGTCAGCCACAATGCCTGGACTTCGACAAATCGTGCCTCCTTAGAAACTTTTCACAATAAAGGTGATTCATATTTAGAGAAAGTTGCTAAACATCTAGTGGAATTTCCTAAACATGTCTTCATTGCAAAAAGTCAAACACATTTTTTAAAGGACTCCAAAAATTTTCTTGCAGTGGGGTTATTTGTAATACTCTTTTATTTTTCGCAAAATCACGAAACTGCAATTTAAGATGCATTACAGAGTGAATATTGAAATCAACAGACCACTGTGCATACTGTTGTAGTGTACTTCAAACAGGATAAAAGATTTGTTTGTGAGAGTCATTCCATTATTTAAGCACATATAAATCATGATACTAGCGCAGTTCACCTTTTACGGAGAGAATTATAGTTGAGTTTAAGGCAAAGTACGCTAGAGTTCGAAAAATAATTTATTTCACCGACGGTGCAGCATCTAAGAACAAGAACAAGATCAACTTTATCAATCTCTCTCTCTTTTCTACGTCTCAATGCCGGAGCTAGTTTATAGCGTCAAAGCAACAGACAAAGCTTGCCAGCCAAAGGTTTTCACGAATCGGGCACTGAGACTTAAATACCTAAAATAAAGTTGCCCTTCTGGTCTGAGAAAGATCACAACAAAAAGGCTCGAAATTTAAAGAGTCGCTTTGGAAAAGCTTCAGCGATCACAGGTATCAGAAGCTTTTATTCTTGTGTTCCAATCGGTGACAATAAAACACAGTGTAGGCAATACTCTGCGTCCACGAAATTGTTTGAATTGAAAATAGCGAAAAGTTTCAACTAAAATCGTGATCAGTGAGAGGCAGAGGGAACTCACTCAGAAATCCATTTCTTTGTTTGTTAATTTAAACAACTAAGAATAATTTTTAGTTACTTATAACATCGATTTATGCCCGGTTTTAATAAATTTGGAATTCTAGACATAATTAGTACGTGTCAGGAAGTTTTATGTAAAAATGATCTCTACATTCACAATACAGAAAGTTGAATTTGATTATTGTCACATAGTTCTGTCGGAAAAATATTCAGTGGAAATCCTCAAGATTTTATAATTGGAAGCAGTATTTGTTAATTTTTTATATAACTAAAATAAGTAATTGAATAAGCATATTTTTAGCTCATCTACCCATTGTATTTAAAAGATAGTAAAAGTAGAAATGGTTCTTACTAAATGCTAAAAGAAAAAGAAGCAACTTATATTCACTAACTGATCTGACAAATAATTTCAAACAAGGCCATTAAAAATGGAGGCCACTCAAATGTACTAAGAAATTAATATCTTTGACATTTAGAGCGTGTCCAGATTTTTTTTCTGTTGTGCAGCATTTTTCAGCTTTGAAATTGCAATAAAGATTCATAAAAATTACACGCCAGATCTTTAAAATTGTTAAAATGATGTTAGCCTTTTGAGCGATCAAATCGATCAAATCCGATATTTCCTCTGCACTTATATTCTCAACTGCTCCTCTTATTATATTTATATTTACTCTCGAATGACTTCTATCTGAGCTACACATTGCACGCAGAAACCCAGTATGCTCTATTACTGCAAAAACGTCACCACTGGATGCAGATAATACAATATGCTCTTGGTTTACAAGAGCGAGACGTCTACCTTTTCTATCTGGCAATCGAATTGCTTTGTCGATAGGAAAAACATTTCTTCGAAATTCAAAAAGCTGTTCAGGATTTGATGCGTGGATTAAGGCGAATATATCCAAGTTGTTGAAGTGAATTTTCCTACTACTTTATGAAAATGTGGCCTCCTAGGAGGAGATTCGGACCTGGCACGAATAGGAGAGTTCTCACGATGAGTCCGGTCAGGTAAATGTTGTCTACTAGCAGAATCAGAAGTAGGACCAGGAACAGGATTATTTCGCCTACTGGATAATTCCTCATTTCAACTGGGGTAATATTGTTAACTGCGCCGCTTATCATATTTATTTTGATTCTCGAACGACTTCTCCTTGTCTCATACACTTCCGCGAGGAACACCGCTATGCTCTCATATTCCATAAATACCCCCATTAGATGCTGCTATTACAATATAATCTTTGTGACATAATTCTTATCAACCTGGGGAAACTCGGATTCGGCTCTGCCAGAAAGGGTTGCCGGGCCACACACGAGAGGAACCGGAACCTCCCGATTGGTTTCGAAGTCGCGGGCGACGGAATGTCTCGTCGCCAACCTTGCTTGGTCGGTAGTAGCAGTCACTGGAAAACTACCTCTCGTCTCCCGGGTGATCTCGGTATTAGTGTTGTTTGCCATGCGTGTTCTCTACTCCTTGGGTTATAGCTAATTCTCGAGGCCACGAGTTCCTGCGGAAGCGGTCCCGTCTTTGCCCGCCTGCCACTGTATCTACCGACGATCTGACAGTTCCTGGATCGATTCAAAGGCCAGGATGCTTCAAGCTGTCAAGACTAAGGCTAAAATGTAGGTTTTCAATAAACTACCTTTTACTTTTACTTTATTCGCGACCCGGTTTACTGCGTTTACCTTTCTTCTCGGTTGTCCAATTTCCATTTCCCTCCTCGGCATTACCCCCGTAACACCTGGCGAGCAAACCCAAAAATCCCACACTTTTCCTAAAAAAATTAATAACCTACCGAGAAGAAGGGAAAACAATTTTTTTTGCTACCAGACTCCCTTTTTGACTCTCAGTCTTACATGATATTTGACCTTTGCTAATTGTCAATCTACCTTATATTTTCTAATATGCAATATTATTGCCATTTTTAACTTAAATAGGAATGTCGTGCAAAATTAAATTTGATATAAAAATATGAACGATTTTCGTCTCGACACGATTTCTAATGGTTGGTAATATATGTTTACTTATTGTAACCTGCAAAACTAAAATGTATATACTAGTGTGAGATTCGCTGCTAGGCGAGATTTAGCCATTCAAAGGAACGAGGTTATAGTTATATTTCAAGTACAATGAAATATCATGTATATTTTGTCAAAAATTTTAACCGCCAACCACAGCCAAACATTTTAATGCGATAATCTCTTAGAGAAGCCTAATATAGGGTGTCAAATTATGAAAAAGCTAAACAAACGTTCTTAAATAAAACCAACTTTTTTTGGTGCTTTTACTTAAAAAACCAAGTCTTACATTCAACCAGGGTGTCCTAAAAAGCATAGACTTTCACGCTTGTTAAAAATCACAACCGCCGGATACGGCGAGAATACGCAGCGCGGTTACGATACACCACGCGCAATAAGCATCCTTTATCCACGACAAGGTCACGCGATGTACTTTCAAAACAAGTAATCAAAGAGCAAAAATGAACATATTTTCGAACTCCCGAGCAATTTAATTCCCAATTAAAATTTTGATTAAAATTCCCCGAATCAAATTAAAATATTTAATTGTTAAATGACAACGATAGATTATATAGGATATCTCAATAAAACAAATTTAGAATCAAAATAAAAACTAAAGAAATTAATATAGGGAAAAATTAAAATAATAATGTCGAAAGCGACAATTATAGAAAGCGACCACCATTCAAAAAACAATTCACTGATTAGTAGGTCGCGGTAGAGGATTCACGAGAAAAAAGACGGAATCACTCGCAACTAATAATAGAACAAACCAAGACAGATCAACTCAAAATAGTTAACCTAACAGAACCTTTGAATTAGGAAAACACACCTTCTATTGGGATAACGAAAATTTATCCGCAATAAACGCGTCAAATCCAATAAATCATCCAAGAAAAATAATTAGCGTGACTTACGAACGGAATTCATCTTTTGAAAACAACACACAGTTCATTTTGGAGACAGGTGAACTCTTAGAAAGCGCACAATTTAATGAATTCATGAACCGACAAAAAGAAAGATTTTTTAAAGAAAGGGGAAAAAGGGCAAGCAGTTTCGGCATTAGACTGGACCCTCCAGCAACTGGCTCTTTTGAAATCAGAGAGAAATTAATACAACTAAATATTACAAATAATAAAACCGAACAATTATCGACCGTCATATTTTGAACTTTGTCACTTGTCATATATATTTTTACTCTAAAATTACTTTTATTAGACCTATACAATGCACGAAGAATCCCAGTATGCTCTAATATCGCAAAAACCTCCCCATTCGATGTTGATAATACAATATGCTCTCAGTTAAACACGGGTATCAGTCTACCTTTTCCATGTGTTAATAGAATTGGTTTGTCGATAGGAATAAGATGTCTTCGAAATTCAAACCGCTTTTCTGGATTAATGCGTGGAATAAGGCGAATATATCTAAGTTGTTAAAGGGAATATCCTAGTACCTTATCGTACGGAGGTCTTCGAGGAGGAGATTTGGACTTGGTACGAATATGAGACTCATCACGAGAAGTGCGGTCAGGCACATCTTGTCCGCCAGCAGGATCCGAAGTAGGACCAGGATTATGAATCTGTAGTGAATCATTATCAGGATATCCTTAGGTTGGCACGGGAATATAGATCTTATCTCTCGCTCGCAACCTAATTTGGCTACTAGTAGGAAAATCATATTTTCGAAATACGAATCGAATGTTCTAAGTTCTGCAAGTGAATATCCAAGTACATAAAAAATAGGAGGCCTGCCTATAAGTGACCTGGACCTATCACGAAAAGGAAGCTCCTTCTGAGAAGTCCGGTCAGGTGAAAGTTGTCTGCCTGCAAAAAAAAGAAGGACCAGCAGTAAGTTTGCTATTAGGATTTTCTTAAGACTTTAAACTGCATTCTGCTAGAGGAAATGGAAGGTTTTTGTTTGAAATCATCGTTCCCTTTCTGGAAGCATCTTTTTGATGGCTTATATCAAAATTATACACAATAATTTGAAAATATGATAATTTTTTTGAATTTGAAAGAACTATAGTCATTTTCGCAACGCACATCAGACAAAACTAGTTACTTTTAATCATGTTTTGGGTTCGAGATTATTCTGAATTCAAAGGACAGTAATGAAAAAAATCTGACCGCGGCGTGGCATAATGTCATCGCGCGCTGTGCGTGCGGCTTGCGAATTTGAGCGCGATAATGGCGCGCGTCTGTCGAATTTCCCGTTTCGCTTTCGATAATGGGTTACCTGGCACTTGGCGCTCTGACATCAAAAGCCTGTAACTTCGCTTCTATTTTAGCGGTTTAAATTTTTTACGAATAGTTTCTGAGATATAGGATCGAGATCATAGGTAATCCCTTAATATTCTGCAGACTAGTTGGCAAGTCTACCATTCTTTAGAAGCGTTTGAGTACATTCAAATTTACACTAAATAAACTAATTAGTAATTGAACAATTTTTTCCCTTGGGTAAGAGGAAGCTTAAATTTATTTTATTTACAGAAGTGATGTTGATATTTCTCAGTATAAATGATTCCTTATTATTATTGTTATGAAACTTACAAGAATTATAGATTGTTTATACACAGTCTTAAAAAGATTTCATTTATGAACAAATTTTTGTTCGCATATATGCATAGGAAATCTAATAACGGTTAGGTTCAGCTTTGATTTTGCAAATCGAGCCATTGGATGCCAACAACAGCCTACTCGTATTTTCAAAAATCACTTTTAAGAGGAAATTGAATGTGTGTTAAAACGTATTCTCTTGACGCAAGAAAACATTTGTCTGAGTCTTATTTAAATTCTACAAGGTATTTTAGAATTTCTGTTGTAACGCACGTTCTCTCGTTCTTTTGGACTTTATATTGTTTGAAAGAATATGATTTAAAATAAAACATTACGAATAAAACCTATGATTAATAATTTCGATGGAAAAATTTTGGGATAATCATTGTGCTAATCCTTTTGGCCAGGAAAAGCATGGGAAGACACGAGACTTAAGATGTATGTCGGAGGAAATGTAAAGCGACTTGCAACAACAGCCAGCGCTCAAAGAAGAGCAGATAAGTAGATTCTAAGTGCTCGTGATTTATATGAATACGCTAAATTTATATCTAAAGATAAGCATTCAGTGCTGACATTGTATTTAGTAGATGGGTTCATTGAGGTGGTAACAATACACGGTACTTTAAAGTACCATGTTTCACCCATAATCAGAAGGATCAACTGAACCTCAAACGTTTTTCTTATAAAGAGAAAAGTGACATTTTTTAACCGAAACGCTCCTCGAATATTGAAAGTACTTCAAAAGAAAATAAAAGTAATAGAAAAAACGATACCTTGAATAAAGCAAGGCGTATTACCAGAAATAATGTTTTAGAAATTGCAAATAAGACGAAACCTAGTGAGAAGAAAAGGCGAACCAATTAAAAAACTGTAATAAATAAATATTGAGACGCGAGGGAACTCACAAAAAATAATAATTAAATTTTGTTATGGCTACATACTTTATAGAAATTTTCATTGTTCGGGTACACTGTATTTACATTCCAATGTCCCTGGGGCTTGTGGGAAAAATTCCGTATGAAGTTCGAGCTTCGTCTAAACCTCTGACAATGGGATTCCAACAATGGTTTTATATGCTAGGCCTCTCTGGAAATCTTCAATGGGATGTGATAACTTTCGAATTCCAGTTACCAGCCTGTCCAAATGTCATTACAAAACGTACCGTTTTAAATCAAATAGCTGAAGTGTTCGATTCAATGGAATGGTTGAGTCCAATTGTTATATCAGCTAAGATTCTTATTCAAACTCTCTTGCTTTTACAGATCGCCTGGGACGATCATCTTCCGAACGAGGCTCGTTAACTCTCAGATGCTTCGGAGAGAGAGACTCTGACACAAAGTCAGTTTCGCTATTGATTTTGAAAACTACGGTCGCTCCCTTAAACAGATGTGGCTACCACTATTAAAACTGTTTGGAGCAGTTTTTCTCTCTCCACTTATGCATTACCAATTACCAAGAGTTTCTGAAATCCAAACCACTTTATTATCAGCAATTTGGCCTGACGTTTTATCATCAAGTAATCTTGCTAATTGTGCTTCAAGAGGTCTCTCTCCCAAAAAGCTATCATTATTTTCCCTTTGGTAGCAAGCACCAAACTGGTTGCTGTTTCCATATCTTTGGCCTGGAATTTCATCATCATATAATCTTGAAGTGAAGTTAAAAGAGCGAACATTGAATGTTCATGCTTCTATCCGTTATTCAGCTATTTGAGCGTTTCTCCATGGCTACTCTTCATTGCATAAACTTCTATGAGCGAGTGACTGGTTACAACGATTTATTTAACATGTTTTTCAACAATCCTGCTCAAAGTCAAAATTCCTTTCACTGTCAGAACTCGAGACAGCTCGCCAAGATTTGATTCGACACGCCCAGCACTTTTATTTTGAAGCTTTTCAAGGCTATATCATGAGAAAGGTCTCTTACTTCCAAAGGCAAGTTAGGTTGTTTAACATCTAACTTAGATTATCAAAGACTGCTTCGTGTAGCAGGTAGATTGAAGAATTCAGCTTTGGATCCTAATGAGAAACATTCTCACATTCTGAGCTCTAAATCAACGCTAACAATTCTTCTTATGATCATCATCATCTACCTTGTCTTCATGGTGGTGTCCAGTTAACTCTTGGAATCTTAAGTCACCCTGCTGGATTTTACGTAATCGATCAGTTGTGAGGCCCTTTATTCATCGCTGTTTACCATGCCTAAGAAATCTAGCCTTAAAGCCTCAACAATTGATGGCAAACGTTCCAGAAATTCGCTCTACTCAGAGTCGACCATTTCTACATACTGGCGTCGATTATGATGGACTTACTGTCATGATTACCGATCAGATAAAGGCTATATCGCGGTCTTGGCTTGCTGTTCTGCTCAAGCTGTCCACTTAGAAGCTCTCTCGGTCTAAACGGCTGATGCCTTACTAGCTACCCTCTACAGATTCATTTCTTGACGTGGTGAATTTTGTGCTACCTTGACCAGCGATAAAGGCAGAAACTTCGTCGGAGCAGACGTCAAGCTTAAAGCGATCTTTTCAGTAGCTTTAAAGGATTTTACTTCGGGCTTGGCTTCGTATGGCATGGAGTGGCAATAATACTACCATATGCACCGCCCTTTGGGGGAATTTAAGATGCGGCAGTGAAGAGAGCAAAGCACCAGCTTCAGCGAGTTATCGGAGATACTATCCTCACATGTAAAGAACAAAGTACATTTCCAGTTCAAGTAGATGGCTGGTTGTATTCAAAACTTCTTCAATCCATGTCCGATCTAACTGCTGATTTGACGGCTCTTTATTCAGGTTATTTTTTTGAAAAGAGAATCTCTCAACAGTATCCCTGAGCCAAGTTACAATACAATGTTTGAACTTATCTATTTTTGTCTTGTTCTTGTAAAGAAATTTTTAACTATTTATGCATTCGACCGTCGTTATGAAATTGTAATAAATTTGCATCTTGAAAATGTTAATTTTTATTGTCATTATCAAATTATTATTATTCTTTTAATTATCTGTCTGAAACTTTTTTCTAATTTTGTCCCAACAAAGAGGGCGGAATAGTCGGAATTGACTGTGATATTTTATAAAATACATTCTTTTATTTTAATTTCACTCATTTACCATCGACTATCCTACTTAGACTCGAATTTCACATGTTTACATATTAATAGAATTCTAATTTTAAATTGTTATCGATTTCTCCTTTTATCTTTATTCCTCTACCGTTGAGACATTTGCTTTCACTGATCGAGAACTTTCCGTACCTTCTCCAACGAGATTTTTTTTGTCGTCCGAACGTTAAAGTGAGAACTAGTCTCGTCGTGTCGGTAGACAAATTCGAAATAATAATTGTGTATCAGAATTTACCAATGTATCAGATGTTTAAGTAATTAAATATTCTCTAGATTAAATTTTAATCTGAAATTTTTTATTTGAAATTCTAAGAGTTCTGTGAAAAAGGCCTGTGATCAAACCAATTTTTTGGAAAATAGGATGACCCAGTTTTATTTTGATACGAATTAATTTTGAAAAAACCATCGCATCTAATAATAAGAGTGTCTGAAGAAATAGTTTTTGAATGCTCTTCTACTTCTATAATAAATTTAATATTAGGATTGTAAAAATTGATTTTTTTGAGGAGTGTACGAATCTTGTCTTTAGAGACAGCTACGATTATATCGTCCAGGTAACGGGAGAAAAACGTAACTGATAAAGGGAGATTTTTGAGGCACTGAGATTCGAGTTTTTCCATAACTAAATTCGCAGATGAAGGTGAGAGGGGAGAACCCACAGCTTAGTCATTTTTCTGTTTATGAGAAAAACCACTAAATTTAAGAAAGGTGGATTTATTAAACATGGAAACCACATATAATGTGATGGCTAACTAAGTTCTGAATTTTTTAGCTTGTAAGGAGAAATGAAATTATTGAATTCTAAGACAGATACATTTATCAACATTAGTAAACATCACATCTGGATTTCTTCGTTTGAATTCACGTATAACGTTTACGATATAATGACAGCTGTTTTTAAATATAAAATTCATATACTCCTTACAAAATTTAATTCTTTCAATCCCAATATGAAATTTACTATAAATGTAAAAGAAAATTCAAAAATTAGTTTTTTAATCACTCTTGTTATTAGATGTCAGGGTTTTGTGATAATTGATTGGTAACAAAAGATAACTTGGTTTGCTTGTTATTTATATATATATTTTTTCATCCTATTTGCCCAAAAAGTAATTTGATCAAACGAATTTTTTACAGATTCCTTAGAACCTTAGATCCAGAATTTAGAATCAAAAAAATTGATTCAATCAGAGATACTTTAAAAGATAATGGTTGCCGGACACTATATTAATACCAGCTATAACTTTGAGATTTTATGAATAAAGCGCAAAAGAGCTCCCAGAAAAATAATTGAAAACGTTTTTTTAAGATATTACCAAATACTATTATTCTCTGATATGAAAATAATTTATTTTCTGATTTCGACGAACCTCATACAAGATTTTAATCTGTGTATCGTTAAAGTTTTCATTCTACTTTATCGACTCTTCCATCACATTCTGTTTTTATTGTTTCAATTCTCGTAATGGATCATTAACAAATTACGTAGCACGTTTTTTATGTTTAAATAAATGTGAGAATATAATTTCCGTGAAGTGAACAGTAATACAGTAATATAAAAAAAAAGAAAAACCCGTTACGTAATTTGTGAATGATCCCTAACTCGCTTTCAGTTGTTCCGTCAGTCATCTACACGTCCAAACAAGGTGTCGAGCATACGGCCTTATTTATTTATATTCTGATCATTTGTTTTAATAATCGTATGTGTGTGCATCATATCTATTGTGTTTCTAAAGAATTTTTACTCTGACCAACACTTCGAGTTTAAACTTATAATAGGTATGTTGTTCGTTTTATATTTCACATTGAACTTCCGTCCTTGTACTGATATCATATTCATCGCTTATAATATGGATTTCAAATTGAGGGCCTCCTTTTATGCGAAAACAATTCCTTTATTACAAATTTTTTTATTAAGGGTAACTATCACTTTTAAATTGCATTAATTGTGTTTTGGAATCTATAAAATAATCATATTTGAGGGCATACAAGTTGAAAACAAAATTATACCAATTTCAATTATGCACAAATTTTCAATATATTCCAAACAAAAATTATTGTGTTTCACATTTATTAACTACATCATTTATTTCAAAAAAGCAAGTTACAACGAATTACTGATAAAAAAAATTGTTTACAATTACCATTACTGCTGAATGAGCAAATGTCAAAGAAAAAGAATCAACTCATATTCACTATTTTCCTGGATATAAAATTTTCAACAAGGCCATTAAAAATGGAGGCCATGCAAATGCATTTAGAAATTAACATCTTTGACAGCTAAAGCGCGCCAAGATTTTTTTGTGGTTGGTTGCGCAACTTTTTTTGATTTGAAATTGCATTAAAGATTCCTATAAATTATACGCTAGAATTTCAAAATTATTAAAATTCTGTCAGCGGTTGGAGCGATCGAATCGACCTTTGGAGAATGGGAGGAAAAAGCATGGAGTACTACAATACACTTAATTGCTCATCTCTTAAATTATTTCTCTCCGACTGCAGGTTTCAAATATTATTATATCTTACTATTTTCTTTTATCTAATTAATGATACAGAGTTTGCAGTGAGTCGCTTTCTTCAAGAACTTCACTAAAACAATGTGGGAAGATTGGATTCTTTATGCCTACTTTACAGTGGAACATTTCATCTTCTGTCATATTCTCAATTGCGCCGCTTATCATATTTATCTTTATTCTAAAATTACCTCTACCAGGCCCATACAATGCACGAAGAAACCCAGTATGCTCTAATATCGCAAAAACGTTCCCATTTGACGTTGATAATACAATATGCTCTCGATTTGGCACAACTATGAGTCTACCTTTTCCAAGTGAGAATCGAATTTTTTTGTCGATAGGAAAGACATATCTTCGAAATTCGAATATTTGGTTCGGATTTGTGCGTGGAATAAGGCGAATATGTCCAAGTTGTTGAAGTGAATATCCCAGTACTTCATGAGTAGGAGCCCTGCCTGGAGGAGACGGTGACCTGGTACGATTTGAAGACTCCTCATGAGAAGTGCGTTCAGGTAAATGTTGTCTAGTAGAAGAATAAGGAGAAGGATCAGGATTAGGATTCTGTAGTGAATCGTAATCTGCAACATCTTTAACAAAAGTGTGTGGAAAGATTGGGTGAGTTTCGCCCACTGGACAATCCCTCTTTTCAAGTGTGGTCATATTGTCAATTGCGCCGCTTATCATATTTATTTTGACTCTTAAACGATTTCTATTTGTCGTATAAATTCCACGAAGAACACCATTATGCTCTAATACCCCATAAATATCTCCATTGGATGCTGCTATTACAATATATTCTTGGGTTGGCACGGGAGCATAGATCTTATTTTTTCCGCGCAATCTAATTAGTGTACCAGGAGAAAAAACGTATTTTCGAAACTCGAATCGAATGCTCTGATTTGTACGGGGAATAAGCCGAAGATATCCAAGTTCTTCAAGCGAATATCCAAGTAATTTATGAATCGGTGGCCTGCCAACAGGCGACCTGGATCTATCACGATGAGGAGGCTCCACATGAGAAGTTCGGTCAGGTGAAAGTTGTTTGCCAGCAGAAGAGGAAGCACCAGGATTTCCTTCGTTATTGGGATTACCATCAGATCGTGAACTACATTCTGCAAGTAGAAATACAATATTTTTGGTTGCAATCCACGTTCCTTAGCTCAATGCATTTTATATTTTTTTAAAGTCAAAAATTCATTTTAGTAATTTGTTTGAAAAAAAATTATTCCTTTCTCAAATAAAATTGTGGCGAATAACTTTTATAAGGTTTTTTAGTCGATTTTTAAGGCCATTAATAATTTTTTTACTTGTTTAACCACCTTCAACAATGTAAAAATGATTGAGGGCTCCAAATTAATTACTTGAGTCTCAAAAATTTGCCTTTCATTATAATCTTCCCAAAGAACTACCCTTCCGCGTAAAGGTATGCAACGGAACATGTATATCTATAAAAATAATTTAAAATAATAGAACTTAGAAAACACTGTTAGTCGATATTTTTTTGCTGTTGTTTTTGCTCTTCCATTATAAATAATACGTTCCCCAAAAACTACTCTTAAGTCATACATACCTACCCCTTGTTACGAAAAACGTTTTCAAAGTTGGAAAACCACTTTGAACAATTTGAAAATGATTTAGAACTAATGTATGACTTAGGGCTAGTTTTTGGGGAACATATGATACATGATCGGAGAGCGGAAAAAGAGTGAAAAAATATCAAGTATGACCAGAGTTCTCACAAACGGCCATGCGATTGACCAAAATCGAGAATTCCGATGTTTGTATTATTTATTATGCTCCAGTCACTATCGGCTGTAAAAAATAACTAAGCAGTGACCTTCGGAATTTTTGATTATTAGTTATTTGAATGCTCATAGAACGAAGAATTAGAACTATAGAAGGAAAATAAAAGTGAATTTTGAAAAAAAAACACAATTGGCAAATATTTCCGGTTTAGCTCAAAATTCTGGAAGAATAAATCAGGGAAAGGGTTCACATGCAACAACGAGTCAGTTGAGACCAACTTAATGTTTGACAAGTTTGCATAACCATTTATTCAATGGTTCACGTGAAAAGATACATGTAAACAATTGGATTTTTAATAGAGCGGTAAAATGATAATTTAAGTTAGGGTTAACGCGTTACGCACCATTGTCATTCTTGAAATACTTCAGTAATTTACACGTGGTTTCGCGGCTTTGTTTGACCTATGAAAAGACCAAGACTAAAACATTTAGCAAAATAAGGAAATCTAACAAAGAATTTCAATGATTTTGATAGGCAAGGCTTTGGAACTCTAGGTTGTGAAAAAGAGAGAACGGAAGCGAGCAGCAGGAAAAAAAGCAAATACAAATCTTATGTGGCAAAAAAACATGGCTGAACTCGGTCGACGCGAACTCGTATCTCAGAAAGTCTAAAAGCTAGTAATCATGAGCTCGAGCCCGAACGAGCTTGCCAGACCACAAGAAAACATACTTTTAAAATCCCTAACCAGCGTATAACTTCAGGGCATAATTTGATTCAAATTACGAGGGTAGTTCAATAAGTCCTTAGAATGAAGTAGAAAAACCATTTTTTTGGGGTAAATTTTTTTTTATTTTTCAACATAATCTCCTTGGAGCTCTATACACTTGGTCAATCGCTTTTCAAGTTTTTTTTAATCATTCAGAAAAGTGCGTTTTCGGAAGTTCCTCAAAATAAGCACTTACAGAGGCAATGACGTCTTCGTTGTCTGGAAATCTCTGTCCACCGAGCCATTTTTTCAAGTTTGGAAATAAGAAAAAGTCACTGGGGGCTAAATCTGTTGAATACGGTGGGTGTTCGACCAATTCGAATTTTAGTTCTTCAATTGTAGCCATTGAAACAATTTTATGATTTTTTTAAAAACAAATTTAATTTAATTAGAAAGTCCATGAAAACTTCAGCAAAATTTGAAGTTTTTGATCAAGTTTGTGATTTTTTCAAAAACAAATTAAACAAGAAAATGCATTATTCGGCCACTTGTCAATAAAAAGAATTTTTTTCGATATCCTAATTAAAAAAGTTGACATGGAAGGAAACGAATTTTTATGTAGAAAAATGCCTGATTAATGCCTTTTTGATTAAATTTGTTTAGAAAAATGATAAAATTTATCAATTTATTATGAATGTTGCTGAAAGTCTAATAACGTTCTCAACTAAAAAGGTGTGCATTAAAAAATCCTAATTTTATGCCGAAAATGCCCGGATAATGTATTTTTTTATTAACTTTGGTTTTGAAAATCATACTATTAATCAACAAATTATAAATTTTGCTGAAATTATCATAAAGCTTTTAATTAATAAAAATGCACATCGAAAAAAACGAATTTTTCTATCGAAAAATGCCTGATTACTGAAATCATGCAAATCATGCAAATTATCCAAATGGCATTTTCTAATTTCAAAAAATGAAAAATTTATGTGCTTTTCAACGTTTTGAAAACTTTCAAGAAAAAAGGCAAGCAATTTTTTGTATATTTTAAGAAATATCAATCTAAAATTCTAGTAAATATATAATCTGTGTATTTCGAAACTATTCCCATAAAGTTTGATAATTAGACAAAAGTTAAAAAAGTTGGATCATTTTCAAAAATATGCGAGTTTTATTTTTAACTGATCCGTAAGTTTAAAACGTTGTTTTTGGTAGATTTGAACAAGATTTACAAATTACCTTGATAACCTTTTTTCAAATGAATACAAAGTATCGAGCACGAAGCGTGAGTTTGGTAATGAGAATGTAATCGTCAAAGCCGTAATATTTATAATATTCGAAAAAATGTACTTAAAGTGTACACATTAAACGCACGAAAACTGCCTGCTCAGCGGGCGCGTAACTCATATTTCCAAAAACTTTGATTTTCAGTTAGTAAGAATGTAATTTTTTCCATAAAAGTTAATAATTAGATTAATTAAATTGGTAAGCAGAAAAGCGGTTATCATTTCTTTTTTCGCGGACTATTGTATTTTGATTTTTTGTTATTGTTTTTCATTTGGGACTTTTGAGTCTTGACCCACAAAATAATCCAAAGCTGGTCACGGTTCGAGCCTCTATCCCCACCTAATATCCGTGCGTGTATCCCCTCCCTCCAGTGGCGCGCTCGTTTGTTCCTTTTTCACTCGGAAAATCATCATGTTGCATTTTTACTCGGAAGAAATTTCGTGCCGTTTTTACTTTGAAGATTTTTTTGTTCCCTTTTTACACCGAAAAATGTATGTTCCATTTTTACTCCCAAATTTTATTTGTCCCGTTTTTACTTTCAGCCGCTCAAATGGAGGATCACCAAACCCAGATCTGCCTGTATTTTCATAAGAAATACTGAATTCTCTTTCAAAAATCTACGTCACTCATTTACTTATTTTTAAACCAAAAGTATAGATAATCCACATTTTCTTAAATTAAAGAAAAAACTTATTAATGCTTTAGTGAATAATTTTGTCAACAACTCTGAATGATGAATATTCCATTGCGTCATTACAGTACAAATATCTCCTTATCTCACCTACATATTTGATAACGAAATTAAACACTTTAATTTTGTCTTTCTGCTATAGTCTAATCATTATTTTTTATTATTATTATTACGATAGTTACATTCGCATCTCAATGAGGACGTATTGATTTTATGAGAAAATTGAATATAATGAAACTCATCAAATCACGTCGCTTTCGGATTCACGGATTGAGATAGCTTTTGAAGAAATTAGCTGATCGGATGGCCCTTGATAGCTGTGATATCATCCTCCAAAAATTCTGTCAAGAAAATGAAATTTTCGATTCTGAGGCCAAAATATTGAAGAGATTTTTTACTGAGGAGTGTATATTTTTAGTAGAAATCGTAGGAGTCGGTCGAAATTCCGCTCTTTAAGTTCATAGATCTGAAGTAGCCATTATATATATTGCATAATATTTTTTGACGTCATAGATACACAAATGGACATTTTCTGATTAAACTGGATATAGGGACTTAAGGTTCCCTCCACAGACCTGAGCAATGGCTATATTTATGAGCGCGCTATGTAAAATATAATACAGATTATAAATACATATTTAGATATTCACCAATATAATTAAGGATGACTGCCGAAGTGAAAACAAGAGTGTAGATAATCTTCATTTTCTGAAAGTAGAGAAGAAACTGATTTTTGCCTCACTTAATAATTTGGTGAACAACATTATGACAATAACACCTTATCTCACATAAATGTGAAATAACGGCATCATGGTCGTCAAGGTTGTCTTTATAACAAATTAATGTTCTTATTCTCATTATTTGAATAATTTAAATCCTGAATGAATTGGAAGGTCAACGTTTTGGAAATATTCTGAGACAAAGCTTGGTTTACTTTTGAAATCGGTTTTGAGCTGCTGTCATAATTTTTTGTATCAGCAACTTTTTTTTAAAGAAAACCTATTTTTAGTTTAAATAACAAAAAATATTATTGAAAAAAGATGACATGAGGTACATCAAAATATTTAATAACAAAATTGTCCGACTAAATTATACTTTAAAATTAGCTTTCTAGCATTTCTGATAAGATTCACACTATTTGTAATAATCAACAGGAGAAAAAAATAATTGGAAATACGTAACCGTTCGAATAAAGATAATTAATTTTAAAAATTTTCCACAAAATACCGGCTAAAGCGTGGGTTTTACACAAAGCTGTCTATTGGAATTAATTTTTTTTAAAACTCCCAATTACTACTTTAAGCTAAACAATTTTCTTACCACATATTATAGAAACGTGAATTTTAATTTTTTTAAATAACAGTTACCGAAAAATATACTACTGAAGTCCGCAAAATTTGGTACAAAACTGTATTAGATTTTTCCTTAATAACTAGATTTCAAAGTTTTTGATTCTTGCGTAACCTCTACAAATATATTTTTTCTTGTACATTTATTTTTTTGAGAATTTGAAAAAATAAGTGGGATTCTGTCTTATACCGCCAAGGACTCAGTTCTCGGTCAGGACCCAAATTTCGGTCAAATTATCCGGAAAAAGCTTATAAGAAATTCATTATAAGCTTTCGTATAATGAAGAAAATAATGGAATATCAATTAATCATCATATTTTCTGCCTAATAAAGTTTGAATTCCCGGGAGAAGCGCGCGCGCGTGAGAGAAATCCTGAAGCTAGGCAACTCTGTCGAGTTGCGGACTCCGCATGTTTTCAACTACATTTGCTGATTGTGCCAGTAATTTTTGTATTTATAGACGATTATATTATAATTTAACAATATAAAGATATTTTTAATTATAAAAATATAATCTTTTTGAAAAATTACCATTGCCAATGGAGTCGCTGATTTTTAGGCTCCTCGAAAATACCCACTCTGATTTTTGGGCTTTAACCTTTAACGTTTAAAATAAACCTTTCTCTACCATGTAGATATGAAATTGTGAAAAATGAATCTTTTTGTAAATTTCTTAGTGTCATTGCAGTCTCTGATTTTTGGGCTCTGCAAAAATGAAATATCGATGTTTTAGTTTATACTAGTGGGTGAGTGTTTTTAAAAATGGTGGTAGTTTTTAGATTTTTGTTTGTGCACTCGGGAGCCCAAAATGTGTTGTTTTTCGTTTCTTCCGAATTTGAGTTTTTAAATAGGGGGTAATTTTATTTTCAGTAAGGGTGGTTTTTGGAAGTTGGTTTTTGATTGGTTGTGAATTATATTTTTGAACACACACATAGATACAAAATTCAAGAGCAAAAACTCCCAAGAAGTAATGTATACAATTTTCAGCTGCATTCTGCAGGATTTTATTCGGAATACAAACACGTGAATTCTTTTCTTAACGATAAAGGGTAAACAATATATTTTCTCCTCAGTTATGCTTTAAATACAGTGTTCATATTTTATAAGTGTTTTTCATTTTGATAGTTTCATTTTTTTAATTACATTTTTGCACCACAGGGGCTTGCTTTTTCAAATAAGGGTTGATTTGACAAAAATGTTCCATACCACATTTGAAAGAAATTTTTTTTTTAATCTAGCCTAGTAATTTTTTTAATCTGCCCGCCCATCTTGTAATATAAGATTTTGAAGAAGAAGTGATGATGAGGTTGAGGAGGAGTTAGGATAGGGAATGAAGTCGGAAGATGTAACTGAGTTTAAATATTGGGAATATACCTTTCCAACAAATGGAGATCATAGAGTACATAATAGAGAAAGGATAAAGAAAGCAGCAGGCGTAATGAAACAGATATAGAGAATAGGAAGCTAGGGGTAGACTGGAGTACGCCGGGATATATGGTGAAAGAAGAAGCGCAAAGAGATCAATTAAGTACTAGAGCGGGACAGGGACATGGAAATTTGAGACGGAGCTGAGGGAGGGAAAGGGTGAAGAGTTGGAGAGAAAGTACTTGATAGAGGTAGAAGAGGTAGAAGATGTATGAAGTTATCTAAAAGCTTAAAGAATTATTACTGGGAACAAAAAAGATTGATACATATCATAACTTGGAATATAACAACAAAATTCAAAAAAACTGATATGGGAAAGCTCGAAAAAAAATAATCCTCTTGCCCTATGTGCCCCTATTTGTTGTCCTAGTTATTACTGCAAGTTTCCTAAGCAATACCACAAGAAATAAATTTAAAAAATTGTACTTTTTAAATATTTGAAGCAACAAGTTAAATGACATCATTTTCATATTGAAACTGGAATAATTTAACAATATTTTTCCGCGTAATGAAATAAAAAAGTACTATCAGGGGCTAGGGGCTTTCGTACTCTGACCTTAATAAGCGATGAATATGAATTGTGTCACAAATTCAAAGTGCTTAGATAATGGCCAAATGTCCTAAAAAAAGCAAATATCACTTTTAACATTTGTTAATTGTGTCATTGAATCGAGAAAATTATAGCTTTTCACTACTCACAAAGACTTATTGCGTAACAATATATTTTTTTAACAATCATCATTATTTATGTTATTTGAAATGATCCCAGTCATAGCCAAGATATAGCCAAGGCGTTTTCTTAATTCTGCCTCTGGCCGCGAGCGAGATGTTAATCCTTATCAGCTGTCAAATGTTTGGCCCAGTCTAGCTACCTGATTCCTAGATATTGCAGGCCCTGCCGGTGGTGTCCATAGTTTGTAGAGGTCAGAGTATAATGAAAAAAATCACAAACAAAAACTTTTATAGCTTTGATACTAGAAAATATTAAAGTTCGAAATTGTTGATATGACTTGCTTTAGAAAAAATACTGTTTTCTTCTCAAGATTTAAACTTCTCATCTCCAGACAAGTCCACCTCGACAGGTGTTAAGTTATACAATAAAACTTTTCGTCGCAAAGATAAGTCGACCCCGACTTGTTTTCAAAACCCGGCGTAAACCTTAGTGAGGTATTTGCCTTCATATAAAGTCCTAAACAATAACAATTAAAAAATGGTATACCTCTAAAGTTATGAAAATTTCTTTAGCGTTTTGGGCGATGGCCTTTGAAGAAAGGCAAAAAGAACATTGAGTACAATAGTACATTGAATTATTCATAGTTTCATTTAATGTTGACCCTACTTCGGATTACAAACAATATTCTGTTTGAGTCTCCCTGTCTTATTTAATTAATGATACACATGCTGAAGAGAATCTTCATTTGCAGCAACTTTAATGAAACGATCTGGGAAGATTGGATTCCTTACGCCTACTGGACAGTCCCTCATTTCAGCTGGTGTCATATTTTCAATTGCGCTGCTTATTATATTTATTTTCACTCTCACTTGATGTCTATCGGCCCTATATATTCCGCGAAGAATCCCACTATACTCCAATATAGCGTAAATCTCACCTTTGGATGTTGATAATACAATATGTTCTCGGGCTGGCACGGGAACAAATCTACCTTTTCCTTCTAGCAATCGAATTCGAGTGTTGATAGGAAAAAAGTATCTTCGAAATTCGAATCGCTGGTTTGGATTTTTGTGAGGAATAAGGCGAATATGTCCAAGTTGTCCAAGTGAATATCCTAGTACTTCATGAGAAGGGGCCCTTCCAGGAGGAGACGAGGTCCTAGCACGAATAGGAGACTCCTCAAAACTAGAAGAGCGGTCAGGAGAATGTTGTCCTTCGTAAATGTGAGAACCAGGAATACGATTTTGTAGTGAATCACTATTTACAACAACTTTAACAAAAGAATGTGGGAAGATTGGGTGTTTTTCGCCCACTGGACAATTCTTTATTTCATCTCGGGTCATATTTTCAATTGCGCTGCTTATCATATTTATTTTTACTCTTGATCGATTGATTGTCGTCCTATACACTCCACGAAGAACACCGCTATACTCTAATATTCCACAAATGTCACCATTGGATGCTGATAATACAATCTGTTGTCGAGTTGGCACGTGAATATATCTCTTGTGTGCTACTCGCAATCTAATTGACGCACCAGCAGCAAAAATGTATCTTCGAAATTCGAATCTGAGGTTCGGATTCGTCCGGGGAATAAGCCGAAGACGTCCAAGTTGTCCAAGTGAGTATCCAAGAATTTCAAGTGAGGGAAACCTGCCAGCAGGAGATCTGGACCTGCAATGTAGAGGAGGCTTTTCTGGAAAAGCTCTCTCACATGAATGTTGGCTACCAGCTGAAGAAGGAAAAGGACCAGAATAATTTTTTTTGTCGGGATTCCCGCTGATGTGTGAACAGCATTCTGCAAGAAGAAGTAGATTGCCAGCAGAAGAAGTAGAAGGTCCAGGGTCATGTGTGCTATTAATAGTCCCTTCGAACAGTAAACTGCATTCTGCAAGAAGAAATAGAAGATTTGTATTTCAGTGCATTTATGTCTCATATCTTTGACTGGATTTAACGCTCCTTTGCTGAAAGCATCTTTCTGTTCATTCAATCCAAATTATGCAAAATATTTGTAAAATATAATTTTTTGCATTCTAAGGAAAGTTAGTCATATTAATAATGCGAATTAGATACATTTAGTTAACATAAGTCACATTTTGGGTCAGAGATTAGACTGATGTCAAAAACCTGTGATAGTAAAAAAAAAATCCTTGACAAACAAATTTCGGTTAAAATCTGTTCCAATGCACCACCTATATGAGGAGGGTTGAAAAAACATGATTTTTACATTCTCGACCATAATTAGAAAATACTAGTTTCATGTGTCTGTATAACGAATAAATTTCGGAAGACTAAGTCGATTGGATTGTGCTTTGACACACAGTTTGATGGACCAAAAAGAAAACTTCTACCTAAAAAAGATCTACAAATTTGTCATAAATTACTTTTTGTATAGGATAAGTAGCCTTTTTATTTGTAGAAAACAACGTTGAAAGTAAAAAAAAAATTGGTGTACAAACGCCAGAAGCTACGAGAATAAATGATACCAAATTTATTCAACCGAAAACGATTCACAAATTCTTTATGGATATTTTTTTGATAGAAAGCGTAATTTTTCTTTAAATTGTAAAAAACAAGATTTTTAATTCTTTTAATTATAAAAGCAATTTGAAAAGAATTAGTACGATTTACTTTTCATGCATTTTAGAAATTGTAGTGGTACAAATTCATAGAAATGTTTCAACTGAAAATAAAATCTAATGAAAAAAAGAAATAAATATTGAAGGAACCATGACAAATACAATTTATACTGCATTTTCTGATATCTGCATAAGCAATATCAGGCAAAGATACATAGAAAATATATTATAATTCATATAAATTCTTGAGAATAATGTAGAAAAGTTGACATTTTCGATAAAATCGAGCGCACAGCACGAGATACGTGTTGGGAATGTGTTCGTTAAAGCCAAAGGAGCTTTAACAGAAGAGAGTTCACAATCACAAAATTACAGTTCTTGATTAGTTGACCTTTGATTTTAAAAGGTTTGTGCACGAATGTGAGAAAAATGGAGAGACCGAACGCCAAGCGCGAGATCCAACAGTTCAGCGCCCTAGGCGCGCTCAAATTCGCGAGCAGAGCGAGCCGCGCGCAATCAGGATAAGAATATGCCCACATAGAAAGCACATTTTTATTTTTAAATTCAACTATTTTATTTAAATTTCAGCTATTTTGCGAAGAAATTATTTGTTTTCATATAAAGTTCAACTGTTTGGTTAAAAATGTTAGTATGTTGTTGAGAACTATTTGGTAGAGAATTCAACAACCTAATTAAGAATTCATCTTTTTTGGTTTAAACTTCGTCTTTTTAAAATTAGAATTCCATTTTCTTTTCCAAAATTGTCCTTCTTTTTAACTTTTTAACTATTTGGTTAAAAAATAATCTTTTTCAATTGATAATTCAAATTACATGGGCTAAAGTTCTTTGTTGGGAATTTATTGAAGTTGAAAATTTAACTATTATGTTCAAAATTTAACTATTTTGTTAAAAATTTAAGTATTTTGTAAAAAATTCACCTTTTATAGTGACAGAGACATTTTTTGTTTGTTTAAAAAAAAAAAATTAATAAATTCAAAAATTTTAAATTTGTATCTGAAATTTTGCTTGATTGCGTTTATAAAAGATTCTACATTAAAAATATTACAAGATCAAAATATTAGTATTTGATTATTGATTACCGAGGAAAATGAAAAATTAGTCAAGGAAAAATCAGGGAATTTAAAAAAAGAAGTTCGCGGACATGTTCTCTAATTCTACTAGCAAAAACAAGAAAAAAATAGGGGGGGGGGGATATTTTGTTATGGTTTTGACAGGGGGGTTACAGTAGGCCTATAATCCGTTAAACACAGTAATCGCCAGAAATCAATTTTATCTTTAAATTTGATGAAAAGGTTGCAGCATGTTTATCTGTAAATAATATTTTTGTTAAAATCGTTTAAATAAAGTGAGACGATTTAAAAAATGAACGCAGCGAGGATTTTCAAATTTATGGAGAAAATTTTTTCGGTAGACCTAGACGCAGCTGCTTGACATATCACATGTTTCTGATAAATATTTTTCTCATGCAAATTTTATCTTGAGTCAGATTAGTTTTATCTTTCGTCGGATAAACGTGATGCAGCGTTTTTATCCATGTATAGATCAGATTTATTTCTGGGCTTTTTATTATTAAAAATATTTATTTATTATATTAAATTATTTATTATATTAAAATTATATTAAAATTATATTAAAATTATGAATATATTATCATATTCACCTATCCATTTAAGGATGACCGCCAAAGTGAAGACAAAAGTATAAACTATCCTCATTTTCGCTAAGTAGAGAAAATACTGTTTAATGCTTCAGTGAATAATTTGGTTAACAACTTTTCCTTATGTATAATTCATTGCGCCATTAGAGTACAATAATCTCCTTATCTCACATACATGTCAGATAAAGGCATCAAAAGCGTCGAGGCTGTCTTTCTTCACAATTTATTTTCTTGAATAGCATCATTATGATTATTACAATCTCAACTTACTTAGAAGGATTTAAATTTTATGTTATTTTATGTGAAAATTTAGTAAGACAGATTTCATCAAATTTTCACCATTTTCAGACAACACTGATCAATCATTAATGGTTTTCCTTTGCTGCATTGCTGGCGTCCTTGTCGTCGTTTTCTGTGTACCAAAATCGTCCAAGTGATTCACCTATTTTTAGATGGTTGAGCTTTTTTCGAGGAAATTATCTTATGCGATTCCCAAAGATAAATGAAAAATAAGATTCTTTAGATTTACTTTTCTATTTTTTTAAATGGTGATTATAAACCGGACAATATTTCGGTAGAGATTATTTATTTTTAAAATAACTGTAATTTGCTGAAAATATAAACTGTAAAATTCCTGAATGATAAAATCCCCGTTTAAAATTTTCCAATTATGAAATTCCTGAATTATAGAAATTAAAAAATTGTTGTTCTTCACAAATAAATATTATTTACTTACTAAAAACACATTGATCAAATATCTGTATCATGGCAATTTTGTATCAATATTTAAAAAATATGAAAATTATTTCTTGAATTTTAAATTACAAAAATTGCATAGAAATTATATAAAGAAATTAGTTCAAAGACTGTGTAAATTTTCAAACAAAATTGATTATTCGTAAATACGTTCTTTTTACTTATTTTTATTTAAATTTTTAAAAATTGTTTTATAAACTTTTGAACATTAAGAAAATTTCTCTAATAAAATTATTTTTTTATTTCATAAAAAAAATTAACAAAAAAATTTAGAAATTAAAAAATTGTTGTTCTCCAAAATTAAATATTTAACTTATTTATTAAAAACACAATGATCAAATATCTGTATCGTCGGAATTTTGTATCAATATTTAAACTATATGAAAATTATTTCTTAAATTTTAAATAACAACAATTGTATAAAAATTATATAAAGAAATTAGTTTAAAGACTGTGCACAATTTTAAACAAAATTGATTATTCATAAATATATCGTTTTTAATTATTGTTATTTAAAATTCTTAAATTAGTTTATACACTTTTGAACATTAAACAAATTTCTCTAATAAAAGTATTTGTTTATTTCATTAAACAAAAATAATATTTAACAAAACAATTTTCTTGATTCTTCAAATTCTGGAATTTTCTGGTTCAGCTATTCTATAATTCGGTAATTTTCTGTCGGAAATTGTGTTCTGCATGATTTTAGTCATTATTGATATTCTGTCGATTCATTAGATGTACTTTTTTCATTTTTCAACTGATGATTGTAAACTAGACGCTCTTTTGGTCGAGATTTTTTATTTCTAAAATAACTGTAATTTTTTGAAAATATAAACTATGAAATTCCCGAATAATAAAATCCCCGTTAAGAATTTCCGAATTATGAAATTCCTAAATTATAGAAATTAAAAAATTGTTGTTCTTCAAAAATAAATATTATTTATTTATTAAAAACACAATGATCAAATATCTGTATCAAAGAAATTTGCTATCAATGTTTAAACTATATGATAAATATTTCTTGAATTTTGAATAACAATAATTGTATACAAATTATATAAAGAAATTAATTCAAAAACTGTGTACATTTTTAAACAAAATTGATTATTCATAAATGCGTTCTTTTTAATTATTTTTATTTAAATTTTTACATTCTCATCAGAGAATGTATTAGATTTATGTAAAATTTGACCCTCCCCCAGTTTTTGTCAAATGTGCACATTTTGAGAGCCCCTGAATCCGAAAAATAGGTTTTAACGAATGTGTCTGTCTGTATGTCTGTCTGTATAGCTCTATGTCTGTATGTGTGTATTTCTGTATGTCTGCCTGTATGTCTGTCTGTAAACACGATAACTTTTGAAAAAATTAATCTATTAGATTGTCCTTTAGTACACTCGTTTAGTGCCCTAAACTAAAAGTCAATTTCGTTAGCCATCCATTTTAGATGAAAATTCCAAAAGTGGGCACTTTTTGAATATTTTTGAGACCACTTTTTTAAAATTCAAAAATTCTCTGTACGGTTATTCATAAAATTCAAAAAATTTAACAATTTACCTTGATGACTTTTTTTGAAAAATCAAAAATGACTAAAGTTAAAGCATTTTCAAAATCCAGAAAAACAAACTAAAATGAACAATTTAAGACTAACAACGCATGATACGAAAAAAGTCTGAAAAAGAAAGACGTTGATTTTTGAAAGCCTTACAAGATTATAACAACTTTTTCAATTTTGTCAAAAAGATGAAAATTCAAAATTTGATCGTACAGAAAAATTTTGAAACTACATTTTTTCAAGATGTAAAAATTCTAAGCACAGTGGTTCATAGTACTTCAAAACTTTAACAATTTATTCTTCTGACTTTTTTTGAAAAATCAAAAATTACCAGAGTCATAGAACTTTCAAAATACAGAAAAACAAACTAAAATGAACATTTTAAGACAAACAACGCGTGACATGAAAAAAAGTCAGGAGACGAAACACTTTGCTTTTTGAAAGCCCTGCTTGACTATGATAACCACTTTTTCAATTTGGTTGAAAAGTTGAACATTCCAAACTTGATCGTACCAAAAATAATGAAAAATCAAAAAATTCCATTTTTTTGTCAAACTATGCAAGATACAAAAAAAATGAAAAATCTCAAATTGCGCGCCCTGTAAAGAACTACAAATTTATAATGAATCACTTTTCAATATAAGCTACGAAAAAAAGTGAGACGAAACTTGTTCATCCAAAAAAGAGCTATAATTTTTTATCGGACTCGTAGTTTTTGCTTTAGTCGTAAAAAATAACATTCTAAATAAAAATATTAAATTTATTTGGAAAAACGACACAAGGTATTAACTTTAATTACCAGACAACAGTTCTTCGCCTAAAAAGATCTATAAATTTATTATTAATCATTTTTCGATAGGACGAGTAGATTTTGTTTTAATCTTAAAACATAAGATTAAAAATAAAAAAATTAACTTTTTGGAAAAAGCACAGAAAAGACGAAAGAGGACATAGGCTCCTATATAAGACTCTGTATATGTTCCTGCATTGGACCCTATGCAGATGCGCAGTAGTTTTTATATAATCGTAAAAAACAATATTAAAATTTTTTTTTAAATGATAAAAACAAGGAAATAAGAATTAGTATGATTCCATTTTTATGCATATTATGAATTGTAATGATATAAATTTATTGAAATTATACATGTTTTAGGGCAGCTTGTAATACAATTTAAAGCAAATAAGAAACAAATACGAAAATAATCATGATAAATACAATTTCATTTTTATTTTGCAATTTTTTAATAAGTAATCCCTGGCGAGTTACGTAAAAAATGTATTCTAATTGATATAAAAGTGTTGTGTATAATATAGAAAAGTTCACATATTGGACAAAATCGAGTGCGAAGCACAAGATACGTGATGAGAATGTGTTCGTTAAAGCCAAAAGAGCTTTAACAAAAGAGAGTGAAAATCACAAAATTACCGTTCTCGGTCCGTTCACCTTTGATTTTAAAAGGTCTGTGCCCGATTGCGGAAGAAATGCAAAGACTAAGTCCGAAGTGCGATTGCCATCCATCGCGTGCCATAGGTGCTCTCAAACTCTCGAGTTAAGCTTTTTTAACGAAAGAGAATTCACAATCACAAAATTACAGTAGTGAATTTTTTTAGTCTTAATTTTAAAATTTTTGCGTAAGAATTTTCGAAAATATAAAGACCGAGCGCGTAGCGCGAGTTTAATATATAATCGAGCGCGAAGCGCGAAAACCAACAGTCATGCGCCCTAGGCGCGCTCAAACTTGCGAGCCGCGCGCGCAGTGCGCGATTAGAATGTGCCTGCGTTGCGGGCAGATTTCTTTTTACTGTTTTATAAACTTGTGAACATTAAAGAAATTTCTCTAATAAAATTATTTGTTTATTCAATTAAAAAAATATTGTTAACAAAACAATTTTTTTGATTCTTCAAATTCTGGAATTTTCTAGTAATGTTTTGTAATGTATTCAAAATGCGGAATTCAAAAGCACCAGCACTTTTGATTCAAAAGTACTTTTTTCTCGGTGTACGGCACGCGCGACGCGAGCTGAGTGCCGAGCGAAAAAAAGCAATTAATTGTGACGGAAGGAAAGTTTTTCTTTTTTCAAGTAATGGCTTATAAAAAAATATTGATATTCGATGGTAAAAAATAAAAAAATTAGATGAAGAAGTCATATTTATTGTCATTTGTTTAAATTAATGGTTTGTATTTTCAACATATTAAAGCTCTTGTAAAAATAAAAAATCCGTTTTAAAAGAAAAAAAATTCATGCAGACAAATTCTATTACAAAAACTTTCGTAAAACTTCGAATTCACCAAACCGCTCAATTTGTATTTCTCATTTATACTTGGGAAGCCAGTAAAGTAATTTCCGCGAAGAAACTCGACCATCAAAAAATAGGTGGCTGACTTTGCAGAATTTGACACATTTGGAAAAAAAGTATTTTCATTGTCTTATTTTTATTATTATTATTATTGTTCTATGCAAATTTGTAGATGCAATTTAGGTGAAAAATGTTGTCAAATAAAATCTTATTGTAGCTTGCGCCCTTTTTCAGAAAATTTTTTTATATTTTTAATGTTAATTTTGACGAATGAAACAAAAACTGCGCATCCTCTCAAAAAATAATTATTAAAAATTCGTAGCTTCTTTTTGGACAAACACGTTTTGTTTAATTTTTTTGGTAGCTCGTGAGTTAGTCCAAATAATTAAATTTTTTGTTTTTAATGTTGTTTCTTGCAACTAAAAACCAAAACTACGCTTCCTATCTCAAAGTGATCAATAATAAATTTGTAGATCTTCTAAGGGCGCGCAATTTTAGTTAATTCATTTTTTTCGTTTCTTGCATAGTTTGACCGAAAATGGAATTTTTCATTTTTCACTACACACTACAGATTGCAGACTACATACTAAAGACTACAGGCTCCAGACTACAGATAGACGCCTTCGTTAAAATTGTTTCTTTTTATAAATTAATAGTGTTAAATGAGTGAAAATGAGAATTTTTTTATTCATTTACAAAAAAACTATACACTCGCCATTGTTTAAGCAATTCAGGATTACATGAAGGAAACTTGGAAACTCGTGATGTTTCAAATAAAAACAATTAATGTCGAGATTAAAAAAAGTACTGTCTCTAAAAAGTCATAATTACTATTTTCCACTCAACAATTTTATTCCCATATATTTATTTAAAAAAATGGAATTTCATTTTTTTGAAATAATAGTGATGGTTTATTATTTAGTTTAAATTCTCAAAATTTAGTTCGAAAATGTATCCGATTGTTTTTTATATTTAGATTTTAAAGTCCCAGTGGCTTGCGGATCCTCGAAAACTATTTTTTTCTTAGGCATTTATGTGTTCTCTCGTTGGAACAGGCCACTTAAAAACTACCACAGAGGGAGGGGGGGCGCAAAATTTGCTTCTGAACTTATCTCTTTGAGTCAAAAGTTCAACGATTAATTTTTAATTGAAAATGCATCTTCTTTGGTTGAAAACTGTACTGTTTGGTACAAAATTTAACTTTGTTGCGAAAATTTTATTTTATTAGTTGAAAATTTAACTATTTTTTTTTTATTTGTTTTTTTCTTTGGAAACTAATTATTTTAACTAATGATTAAACTTTTTTATTTTTTCGAAAAAATTCACGCCTGAGTGCTCGTCTGAGTGGCAACCGAAGATTCCGCGCACCCCGCTCAACTTCTGTTACAGCAACCTGCGGCGCGGCGTCAATTCTCGGAAGGGCTATAGGAGGAGGGGCTATTGAGGTGTTTCGCTGTATTTTAATCGGAAAAGTATGACACCAAACTCTCGATTTCAGTCACTCTGTTTTCGACCTTCAGAAAACAGCTGGCGCCCGCAATTTCTCAGGAGAGCTGAGAGAGAGCGTGTGCGACAATCGTCTTAGAAGGGACATAGTTTGCTATTACTCAGCCAACTATATTGTGCAATAGATTTATTACAATTGAAGGCAACCCCCGACCCTGGACTGAAAGCGAGAGTTTGGTGTACTTAGAAAATACATAATAGGTGATATTATAAGAATTATATTTATCATTATAAATTTTACATTTTTATCAGAGTAAGTATTAGATGTGTGTAAAATTAGCCAAGTCAAGTTCGTTGGCTAGCTATTTTTGATAAAAATTCAAAAATGTAAGCGCATTTTGAGACATTTTTAGATCACTTTTTTCAGGGCACAAAAAATCACTACGGTTGTCGATATTACTAGAAGAGATGAACATTTTCTCATTATTAGTTTATTTAAGAAAAAAGAAATTATTAGAGTTATAGCAATTATAAAATTGCAAAAAAAACGAAAATGAAAATTTTAAGCTAAATGACGCATGATATGAAAAAAAGTCCAGAAAACAAAAATGTTTCTTTTTAAAATACCTACGCGGTTATCAAAACAGCGACAAAAGATGAACGTATACAAATTGTACAAACAAGAAAGATTTATAACTTTGTTATTATTTATCAATTGATAGTATGCTTAGTTTTTGATTTATCTGGAAGAATAATAAAAACAGACATATCAAATTTGAACAAATTTGCTTTGAAAAAACTCTACAAATTTGTAATGCACTTTTGGTATAAGAATAAATTCAAAATGAAACTACATTTTTGGAAATTAGACACAAGCTACAATAAAATTTTATCTAAGACAATAGTTTGCCTAAATTATATATAAAACTTTTCTTCGAGCCGCTTTACGCTGGGATACTTATTTTTTTCAAATCGTAAAAAATAACATTAAAAATAAACAAATTAAATGGATAGAAAAATGACACAGGTTGCCACAAAATGTTGAATAAAAAAATTGAAATGAAAATACGTATATTTCAATACCAATACTTATTATTAATGGTGATACTATACATTTATTAATAATTATTTTCAATAATTTTTTCATTAAATTGATATATTTTTGAATAAAAATTAAAAACCGGAAATTTTCATTGTACCAAAATCATTAACTTTTTAAACTAAACTCACGAAAACTCGGGTTGTGTTCGACGAAATGATCTCAATTTTTTTTCCAAATAGAAAAACCCCTGCCGATGCCAATTATGTTTTAGAAGTATATTTTTTTATACTTACAACATAAAAATTATTGCAAACGATTACTGTGAGAAGTCGATTCCTCAGACTTTGACGGACAAAAGTCTGCGGGGAAGCTTTGCGGAGAGACAATTTCCAGTGGCAAAATCGTTCCTTGATGTTCAAGGAAAACTTTGACAAAATTTTATTTCAAAGTTTTTTTTTAGAAATGCCCAGCATTAAATTATTAAGAGAATTTTGGTTTAAGATTTTAACATTTTTTTCACTGAGCAACAATATTAGCCTCACATCTTTCCTACTAAAAACAGCGAAAAAACTTTTGTACAGATATATTCACGATAAGGTCTTGCGAAGTAGTCTTTTTCACAAGCAACAACATGCTTCCTTGATGTTCAAGGAAAACTTTGAAAAAATTTTATTTTAAAGTTTTTTTTTTAGAAATGCTCAGCATTAAATTATTAAGAGAATTTTGGTTGAGATTTTAAAATATTTGTCACTGAGCAACAATATTAGCCTCACATCTTTCATACTAAAAACAGCGAAAAAAACTTTTGGACAGATATATTCACGATAAGGTATTGCGAAGTAGTCTTTTTCACAAGCAACAATATGCCTATAGGGCTGGTCACTCGACTGAGACGGCCCTAAACACTCCTGTTAACCTAATTGACAGATAACTGAAGCAGAAGAGCCTCGTGATTGGAGCCTTCATGGACATCGAAGGAGCCTTTAACTAAGCCTCTGGAGAGGTGATCAGAGCGGCCATGATCGCACACGGTGTGCCTAATGCAGTCGCGGAATGGACCTGCCATATGTTGTCCAATAGAAATCTAACCATGACTAAGGGTGATACCACTTTATGTGAAACCGTTGACTTGGAATGCCCACAGGGAGGTGTTTTATCACCCTTTCTGTGGTACCTGGTAGTAAATGAACTGCTTCATCTACTCACGAGTCAGGGCCACCACGTTATAGGCTGTGCAGACGATATAATGGTTGTTGTACGCAGTCAGCATCTGTATGCGCTCTTCGGAGTGATGCAGCAAGCACCAAGAATAGTAGATTCATGGTGTAAGAGAACTGGACTATTAGTCAATTCGAGTAAAACGGATGCAGTTGTATTTGCCAGAAGGTGCAAGTGGGGAACCACAAGTACATTGAAATTGGCTGGACAGAAACTGGAAATCGAAGGGCAAGCTAAATATCTAGGAGTCACTTTGGATAAGAAACTGCCATGGCTCTGTAGAAGAGACATAGGAAAAAGCTGGGACTTAAAACCGGTGGAGCAGGTTCGAACTTTCTACTGTAATGACCCGAGTGGAAAGGATCAGGGAACTGATTCTGAGACGTATCACTGGTGCCTCGAAGTCGACACCCGCGATGGCCCTGAAGCACTAATAGGTTTGAAGTCAATCCATCTCATCATAAAGGCCGTGGCAGCAAAGGAAAATTTTACTGGACCTGAGCCAGTAGGCTTGAAGAAAGTCACCTTTATCGTCCGTGCGGAAAGGATAATGAGACTTCCGCTCATATTCTCTGTCACTGCCCTGCGATTGTGGGGAACCGTGTAACACTCATAGGTAGTAAATGGATCAATGAGTCTGAAATATCAGCCATCAGCGTGGCTGCGGTCCTCTCCTTATGGACATAACTTTGAGCCATGCTTAAGGCTTATTAAGGGATGCATCGGGGCCACCCAAACGACAGGGGCTGCAACGGTCTCATTCCAGAATGTTACTGCCCAACATTTCGAAGGCATTTTCGGTTAGAGCTGGATTTTATTTTTGATTATTTAACACGGGGCTGTTTCGGTATATATCATCAGTCACGGACGCATTCTTATATTGCCATCAAGTGATGGCAAATTGCATTAAAAAAATTTTAAAAATCGTAATTAGCACCCAAAAATCGCAAAACTCGTTTTTTTAAGTTATAGAGTTTCTTCAGGACCCTACGAAACAGATTTATGGTGGTGCCATGTTGAAAATAATACTTTATACCTATTCTATAGCTCATTGGAAATATGTATATGAGTTTCGAAACTTTCAGCTGATGGTAAGTCTCTTTCTGTATTTTTACTGGAAATAAAAATTCACATAGCTTAATTGGCCATTTTTTCACTTTATTTGTTGATATATTGTTGCTCGCTCACATCTCTTAAACTTTTGTCCTTCAAAGTCTGAGAAAACGATTACTGACAGTAATGGTTTGCAATAATGTTTAGGTTGCAAATATGTAAAAGAAATATACTTTTGAAACACAATTGGCATCGACAGGGCTTTTTCTATTTGGAAAGGCGATGAGGACGTTATGGAATCCACACGCTCAATTAGAAGTCTCAAAAATAAAAAATCAGACTTCTATTACTAATATTATAAAATAACATTTCAAAGTTATAGATTTGATCGTAGTATGTCGTAACGTGTTTTCATTGAAACGATTGATGCAAAAGCGCGAAAAATTTGAAGTCAGAATTTAAGAATAATTTTTTCTAATATAAAGGGGAATTCTTTTAAGATACGAAATTACGAATCATGAGACCGTGACCTTCGGAAAAATTTTTTAAAAAGCATTGAGTGCCATAGTACATTGAATTGTTAATCTTTTATTCAATCTTGATTCGACTTCTGCTTAGAAAGATGTTTCCAGTTGAGATTTTAATTTTTTACATAAACTAATGATACACAGTTCGCAGTGAATCCTCATTTACAATAACTTCACTGAAACGATCTGGAAATATTGGATTTCTTCTGCCTACTTGACATTCCTTAATTTCATCTCCATCCAAATTCTGAATTTCGCCGCTTATCATATTTATTTTTGCTCGAAAATGATTTCCACCAGACCTATATATTGGACGAAGAAATCCACTATAATCTAAAATGGCAAAAACATCACCATTGGATGTTGATAATACAATTTGCTCTTGGTTTGGCACGGGAACGTATCTACCTCTTCCTTCTGTCAACCGAATTTGTTTGTCGATAGGAAAAAAATATCTTCGAAATTCGAAGCGCTTTTCAGGATTTATGCGTGGAATAAGACGAATATATCCAAGTTTTTTTATTGAATATCCTAGTACTTTATGCGAAGGACTCCAACCTGTAGGAGACCTTGACCTGGCACGAATAAAAGAACCCTCAGGAGAGGTCCGTTCAGGTGAGAATTGTCTGCCAGAAGAATTAGGAGAAGGGCGAGGATTACGAGTTTGCAGTGAATCGTAATTTGCAATTACTTTAACATAAGTGTGTGTGAAGACTGGGTGATGTTCGCCTACTGGACAATTCCTTATTTCAACTCGGGTCATGTCGTCAACTTCACGGCTTATCATATTCATTTTGGCTCTTGAATGATTGACATTCGTTTTATATATTCCACGAAGAACACCGCTATCCTCTAGGATTGCAAAAATATCACCATTGGATGCTGATAATACAATATATTCTTGGGTTGGCTCCAAAATATAGCTCTTCTTTTCATGTCGCATTCTAATTGCTATACGAGCAGGAAAAACGTATCTTCGGAATTCGAATTGAATGTTCGGATTTGAGCGGGGAGTCAGCCGAACATATCCAAGTTGTCTAAGTGAATATCCAAGTACTTCAACAAGAGGTGGTCTTCCAATAGGTAACCTATCACTTTGACGTAATGGACGATTCACAGAAGAAGTCTGATCAAGTGAATGTTGTCTGCTCATAGAAGAAGAAGAAGGAGTAGGATTATGTTCTGTATGAGGATTCTCGTCAATTTGTGAACAGCATTCTGCAAGAAGAATTAGATTTCCAACAGAAGAAGAAGGACCAGGATCACGTTTGATTTCGGGATTGCCTTTGGACCGTGAACTGCATTCTGCAAGAAGAAATAGAAGATTTTTTGTCTGCACATTTTTGTCTCATATCTTGGACTGAACTCAGTATTTATGGTTCGAAAGAATTCTAAAATATAATAATTTTTGAATTCAAAAGAGTTTTATTCATATCAAGAATGCACGTTAGACACAATTTGTAAATTTTAGTCACAATATAGCTCCGAAAATAAAATCACATTCAAAAAACTCTCGATTGAAAACCGTTTTGCTGCGACGTGTATATGAGGAGCCTTAGAATAAAATATGATAAATAATTTAAATTTAATTTTTTATTAATTTAAATTAAATTAAATTTAAATTAAATGATTCAGAAATGTTGTTTTCTTTTAATGAATAAATTATACTAGCTTACAGAAACAAAGGAATCAGCAATATCCATGGTGGTTACTCTACCTGTAAAGTCCGGAAATGACCCGGAATTTTTACAGGACTAGAAAATTGGTTACTTTTTGAAAAATGGGCTTAGAGATTATTAATAAATATTAAATTTTATCTTCACAAGCAGCACAAAATTCAAATTCTGAAATTCAGCAAATTAACTTTAAATATTTATACAGTAAGGAGAGCCAACTTACTTAATTTTCGTTACAGACTGGATACTTTTTCTCCTATTTGCCTCGCTAACCCGCGTTTTAAGAATTCATTTGTTACACTGTTTTCAAAGAAGTTCTCTTTTTCCCCTTTGTTCTGTTTTTCTATTTTCATTTTGCGGTCGATAAAAACGACACAAGCTACAATAACATTTATTTAACAAAATTTTTCGCCTGAATTATATCTACAAATTTGCTAAGAAGCACCTTATTCTAGGATGTGTATTTTTGGTTTAAAGCGTAAAAATTACAGTTAAAATAAATAAATTTATTTTTAGAACAAACGATGACAACTGCAAATCATAAAGACAAGACAATAATAGTACATACGGCAGTGCCTTATTTTTCTATTGAAATAAATTGTTTACCCTGTGAAACAATATTTACTTTAAAAATGTGTACATAATATAGAACATCTCTTGAATTTAATTAAAATTTTAAAATTTATTTATAATTATTATTATTTATTGTAAATATTTATGATTATTTCTTCCTAGTAATTATTAAGGAAAATCAGGTTATTGAATTTTGAGGTTAGAGTTTGAGGCCAACAGTCTTAATAAATTATTAAGATACAGTTTTGCATATTGTATATTCCTGAATATGTCTAAGTGAGAAAAATATTTATGACGTAGACAATTAAAATATTATTAGAAATCATACGTTCGGAACTTGCTTTTGAATACTCTTAAATTTTCGGCAATTTTATTACTCTAAGGTTTTCTTGTTTGCTCTAGAGGCCAGGCAAACTGTCATATTCATATCTGTGTAACAAAAAATATAATAAAAATTATGGATATAGCATATTATTATATTTACCAATAACACTAAGGATGACCGGCAAAGTAAAGAAAGATGTATAAACCATTCTCATTTTGATAAAAAAGAGAAAAAAAAACTGAACAATGCTACAGTAAATAATTTGATTAAAAGTTCTGACTGATGAAAATTTCATTGCGTCATTACAGTACAAATATCTTCTTATCTCACATACATTTGAGACAAATCCATTATCGGCCTCAAGGTTTTCCTTCTGAGATATTTCTATCTTTTTTCGTATTATTATTATCTTTTTTCGCCGTTTGCGGAATTTATGATTGAGATAACTTCCAAAGAAATTCTTAAAATAATTTTTTAATTTTTAGATTCTTGAAAAAAGAATGCATTTTTCAGACCAAGTCATGCAATAGAAGATAAAATATGTACTAGGATGTGATATGAATCCGAAAAACAGGTTTTTACGAATATGTCTATCTGTTCGGATTTCTCTCTGTCTGTATGTATGTATGTCTGTCTGTGAGCACGATAGTTTTTGGAAAAATTAAAATAATAGATTGGCCTTCGGTACACTCTTTTGGTATGGAAAACTGAAGCTAAAGATCGTTAGTTAGCCATTCTGGATAAAAATTTAAAAAGCAAACGCATTTTAAAATCTTTTGAGACCGTTTTTTTCAAGATGCAATCATTTTCTGTACATTTATTCGTGTCACTTGAATAGGCGAAAATTTTCTTTCAAAGACTTTTTTCGACAAAAAAACATTACAAGAGTTATAGGAATTGAAAAATTATGAATTAAACAAAAATGAAAATCTTAACCTAAGTAATTCACGTTATAAAAAAGGTCAAGAAAAATTCTATTTGTTAGTAAAAGCATGCAAGATGCGACAAAACGTGAAATGATAAAAGTTATGCACACAAAATAGATCTAGAAATTTTTTATTATTTGCTTTTTGATAGGACGCCTATTTTTCTTTTATTCGTATAATAAAAAGTATCTAAAAATGTGTGATTAATCATTTTTGATGGAATGCGTAGTTTTTACTTCAAGCCTCTCTTTACTTTCCGCTGTGATTCATATTTTTGGTTAAATCGTAAAAAATAACATTGCAGATAAAAAAATTGCACTTATGGAAAAATGAAAGAAGTTGCACTAAAAAAAATAATAAGAAACTTTTTTTAAATATTATTGGCAATTTAAAAAAAATTTTAAACTTAATTTAAAAAATTTGTCATGAAAATAAGATTTGTACATTCTTTGCAATATCAGAATAAGCAATACTAGCCCAAATTGCAGAAATAAATATAGTATAAATTTGATATAAAGTGTTGAAAGTATTTTTTTAACAATATTTTCAGTTACACTGTATATAGTCATTTTTTAGAGCAATGCTGTTTAAGGAAATAAAATTGTTTAAATAATAGCCAAATTTCCTTAAAAAAACAAATGTTACTCTTAACCTATGTTAATTGTATCATGCAATCCAGAAAATTATAATTTTTTACAAATGAGTAGGAAAAAAATATTTAAATATTAAGAGTTTGAAAAATTCTAAAATATGTTGAATAATGAAATTGGGTTTAAGGGTTTAAGGGGGTGAAAGCCACCAATAAAAGTCACCCCCGAACCAGATTTTCAAATTTATTTCAGGTGATAATGGATATTTCTCAATTAAATAAATTTCGTTTCACTTCTCATGTAAATACGCTAGAAACCAACGTCGTAACTACCATGAGGGTTGCAACCCCTATTTTTTCAATTGAATAATCTAAGTATTCCATGTCTTTTATGGAAATTTTTATGCATATTTTATGAAAAACAAATTCAAAATGGACATAAAAATATTTTTAAAAATATTTTCGTCGATAGAATACCAAAATAAAGTTGAGCTGTCCGAGATAATTTTTCAAGCAAGCCTTAAATTGGGAAAATCACCCCCCGAAGAAGATGTTCAAATATACTGCAGGTTCTAATTGATAGTTTAATTTTTAAAGAATGTCATTTCACTTCTGATGTAAATAGACGACTAAACCGCGCAGTTCGGACTATAAGAGTTGCAGTTCTTTAAAAAAAATATTATTGATAAATTTTCATATAAAAAAGATCAATTGCCTAAAATTTTTTGAAGAAAAAGAAATTTTAAACCTAAAAACTACAAACAACGCGGAGATTTTTGTTCGCGAGGGGGGGGG
>NC_046658.1:165137702-165141858 GCF_010883055.1 Belonocnema kinseyi | reverse complement strand
TACTCATTTATTTATTTATTGCATTATCCAATTATCTTATTTGTGTATTTAGTTGAAAATTAAAATTGAACTGTTTTCATTGTTGAAAAATTGGCTTGTCTTTCTAGAAATGCCTAACGTCTTAAAAAATTAAACTCTGTAGAGACAATTTATTTAGAAAATTGCAATGGTCTTGAAAGCACTTTGAAGAAGATCTTTTTCTTGAAACCTCCTTTGTAGCATTTTTTCAGTCACAGGGAATGTGACGTAATTGTAAACCATCTCTAACATGTGTTTCTAGTTTTATCTTTTAAGTCAGTTTCCAAAAGATTTCAGAGATACCGACGTGTCATTGGGCGTATAATATAAACAATGAATAATACAAATAATAAAATAGCCTCGGAAAGGACTGGAACTTTAGTAATTGACAAACGGCATATGGTCAGGAGTAGATTGTGAATCACATGGTAGACAAGAAGTAGGTCTGATCTTAAATGAAAGAGAGAAGCAGCCTCTCGGCAAGCATGATTTTGTATCTCCCAGACTGCTTTGGGATAAAATGAAAGAAGGAATCAGAAGACTATTTATCATAACATGCTACGCGCCAGTTGACGGTGATCCCAGGGAAGTAGAATACGTATTCTGGGACACTTTAAACGACACAATAAATATTTACGATCGTGGTGAAAGAATAATGCTGGTAGAAGATATGAACAGATGGGTACGCATCCAAAATCAGGATACGGATAAAGTATTAAGTAATTTTGGGGATCCAATAACAAACTATAATGGAGATAAATTAATTGGATTATGTTTAGAAAGGGGTATGTTCATTATAAATACTTGTTTTAGTCATAAAATGATCCACATGTACACCTGGTACAAAGGAAATAACCACAGTACGTAGGGCACTACAAAAGTTTTGCAATACGCGAAACCTATTGGAAGAAGAGAGATAATCCTTAAGTCATTAGGAAGAGAGTCAAAAATTAGGTAGGAAAAGGATAATTCGATACAACCTTTCTCGCGGTTTAAGTGTAGATCAAAGTTTTGTGAGAATGTCTCCGGCATTAGGTAAGAATTGTCCGGATCGCACAAAAATTTTCCGATGGTACAAACAGTTCGAAAGGGGAAACTTCTGTCTCGCGGCTGTGAATAATCTACTGAATGATAATAGAAAAATCACATACCGGCAGATGGAGCAAATGCTACAAATTAGTGCACCAGCAGTCCATCGAATTTTGCATGAACATTTACATGTTAGGAAGGTTTGCATTCTATGGGTACCACATGCTTTGACCGAGGAACCTGTATTATTACGACGTTCGAACAAAATCACAAAACAAAATCTGGCTGTTTGAGGATGAGGATGCTCCAGTGGAGGTATGCAAGTCTCAATCTGTAAACAAAAGAATGATTTAAAACAAAACAATCGTGAATAAAAATTGAAAACCTATAGAAACCAGCTTTTAGAATAGATTTTCAAAATAAGGTAATCGAAAACTTAAATAGGGCAACATAGGAGAAGCTTATAAAAAAACAAATATATAGAGGGCACATGGAGAATGTTCCGGGATATCATTGTTAGGTGTGCGAGCGAAGTGCGTGGTACCGCGGTTGTAGGAAGAATGTCTGGTAATGCGTGGTGGAATGATGAAATTAAGACTGTCCAAAAAGCAAAGAAAGAAGCGTACAGGAGAACTTTAAACATCGCAGGTCTTAGCAATGAGGAAAGACATAGACGCATAAATGATTACAGATACAAAAAGAGAATATTCAAACGATTAAAGGAAGTAAGAATGAAATTAGAGCAAAAGAAGAGAAGGAAATACAAAATGACTTTGAAGGAAGCAGGAAACTGTTTTATAAAAAAATGAAGGGGAATAAAAGTAAAGAATTTGTTAACATAAGAAATAGTAATGGGGAAAACGCTATGCAATATTGTATTAAATGGTAAGAAAATTGAAGAAGTTGATAACTTCTTGTACTTTGGTAGCTTATTTACTAAAGACGGGAAGATATAGGAGGAGTTAGATAGACGCATAAACGAAGGTAAGAAGGTTTTTGGTAGATCAGGGCCCCTTATCAAATGTAAAAATATATCAAATAAAACTGAAATGGCAATACATAACTCTATATTTGTACCAACTATACTATACGGTAGCGATACATAGACCTATCAAGAAAAAGATAAGAGTAAAGTTGAAGCAATTGACATGAGATTCTTGCGCATGATATGCGGGAAAACTCTGATGGACAAAGTCAGTAAAGAAATAATTCTCAAAGAATGTGATGCAGAAGAGACGTTAGTAGATACATAGGCAAGAAATCGGTTAAGATAATTCGGGCATGTTAAGGAAATGCCAAATTAGCGACTATCGAAACAAGTGTATCAATGTAAAGTAAATGGCAGCGTGCCCAGAGGCAGACTGCGGAAAGAATGATTAGAATGTGTAAGTGAGATCCTAGTTAGAAGAGACATAAGAAACCACTGGAACACGAGAGCCTACATGGAAAAATGCATGGACATAAAAGGAGTGAATGACGCCTGAAACAAAAGACCTTGGATACTAATGGACCCAAGTGGGGAACCTTACATGACGACTTTGTGTGGATCTTCAATTGGGGTGATAGGTAGAGAGATTGATCAGCAATCTGGGTCGGAGCAGTGATGCGGAACGAACGTTTAATTTGAATAAATATCACGAGAATTCTAGATCAATCTCAAAATTGTATATCCCTTCCTCACATTACTCCTTTCCCCACCGCGTGACTCAAACCTACCCCGAAAGAGAAAAGGCTTAATGGTGTAATAATAACAATAATAATATCCTCGGTGGCTCAGTTGGTTAGATGCTCAGACTCCACCTCAGAGGTCCGGAGTTCGATCCCTGAAGTGTTATCTCTGGAACCCACCTCTAGTTCGGAACCCACCTTAAGCTGTAGGTCCCCCCATCGTGTACTTGACTGCAAAGCAGTCCTTCAATGATGGGGTAAATACCAGGCTTTGTTGAATATATCGGAAAAAACTGGTCTCATCAGATCACTTTATTGCATTATAAAAATGCCTTTGTGACTGATGTTTTATATCGGGAAAGCCCCGTGTTAAATAATCAAATTAAAAACCCAACTCTAACCTGTCCTCTTAAGATATCTTAAGCCTGTGACAAAAACTAATAATAATCATCCGCGTTTATGTCGCGGTAGGGCTTGAGCATCTTATATTTGGCTAAGAAAAGGTGGTCTGTATCAAGAGATGGAAGGATTCGTCATTGCAATACAGCGCAAGGTTATCAGCATCAGACATTATCGCAAACACGTGTTACATCAAGACGTAGTTGACCGGTGCCGATTATGTGGCGATACCAGCGAATCTATGAATCACATTATTGATGGCTGTCGCGTAATGGCTCAGAGCGAATATACGCACATGCATAATAATGTAGCGGGCATTATACATCAACAACTTGCCGTACACCTAGGACTCTTTAAAGAATGTATGCCTTTCTATAGATACGTTCCAATGCCCGGTTAAGAAAGCGAAGTTTGCATCTTATATTGGGATGTTACTATCCAAAGGAATCATTACATCCTGGCTAATCGACTGGACATCGTGATGCGAGAAAAAAGGTGAAAGAGTCTACATCATCGACATTGCTTGTCCGCTTAACCGAAACTTGCAGTCAAGCTATACAACCAAGATCCGCAAGTCTAGCGAGTTAAGGCATGAAGGCATTGTAGGAAACTTTCTTGACCATCAGGAAGTGAGCCAATAAAAACCCGTGGAGTGCCAGATGGTAGGTCTAAAAAAGCATCCAGAGGTGAGTCTTGTCACCTCCAACGCTCGTGGCTGCTCGTAATTGTATACCTACAACATCATCGCAGGAGATTTCAACCATCGTATTAAATTATTTGAATTAACTTATAACATTCTAATCTCATCAGCCACTTGACTTAGTCCGTGGCTATAATGTATAACCGGGTTTACCCGAGTAAAAGTTTATACAAACAACGTAGATAGGTAGATAGGTAGATAGGTATAAAACATTTTATTGCAACTTTGTGTTTTTTTCCATGAAATGAATTTGCGCATTTCCAATGTTTTTTTTATGATATAAGCTTTACACAGGGGGTCTACTGAGCAGCTTTACCGTTTTTTAGTTCTAAATTATTTACA
>NC_046658.1:165071911-165137602 GCF_010883055.1 Belonocnema kinseyi | reverse complement strand
CATGTGCATAACCTTTCTTGTCCCGATATCAAGAGATCTGAGCTCGTTCTTCGTCGATGGAACTACTCCAAATGAATAGAGTAGTACCGGGACGGCAAGGATATTCGTTGCAGATACTTTGTTCCTCACCGAAAGTTCGAAAGACCAAATCTGTCGGATGAGACGTTTGTATCTGCTTCGGAGAGTGTCCTTTATAAATGTCGCATCCTGAATGCGGCTCTGTGGCACGCCCAGGTATGTATAAGTCTCTCCAGCGCAAAGGTGTCGTATGGCGCTTCTATCAACGAGCTCAGGATCTTCCGGGATGCCATTAAGTTTTCCTCGCTTTAAATAAACCTTGGCGCATTTGTCTAACCCAAATTCCATTCCAACTTCCTTAGTGTATCGTTTGATAATCCCCAGAGCTAGATGCAGTTGCTCTCTGTTTTTAGCATAGATTTTAAGATCGTCCATGTGAAATACATGAGTGACCTTGTACTTTCGATCTGCAGGTTTGCCGCACAAATACCCGTCGGAATGGCGTAGTGCTAGGGATAGTGGCAATAATGTAAGGCAAAAGAGGAGTGGGCTCATGGTGTCGCCCTGAAAGACACCTCTCTGAAACGTGACCTTGTTAGTTGTCACACGATTTTTTCCAGATGAAATAGTAAATCTGGTTTTCCAAAGCGGCATCAATCTCTCTATGCACCCAACTATTTGCGGATGAGGTGAAAATACGGGCCAAATGCTGATGGGTTGAAGAAAACTTCTTCCTCCAGAAGGTTTTGATACACTCTGGTCCCGGTGCAGAATAATTCTTCATCCCTCTTAATACTTTTTTCACCTCCTCGGTAGTGATGGGTGGGCATTCTTTATCACGTGTTATGAGGGCAACACATAACTCCTTGCAGCTATTTATATTTTCTGAGTCTTCGTCCAGTCTCTGCTGAACTTTGTAGACTTATCTCCAAAATACTTCGACGTCTTCTGGTTTGGGTGGGTGTTCGACAGTAACTGGAGGGACTTGGAAGAGTCGAGATGAGTCAGAGAGAAAATGTTAATTTTCTCTGACCCATCTCTACCTCCGCTCTAGACTTCTCTTAGCGTCAGATAGTATCCGTATTCTCTCAACAATATGATGCTTGATGGTCAGCAGCTTTGACTTGTTGAGTGTGTGATAACGGGTCCGGAGTTCGCGCGCGAACTTTCGAACCTTGGCGGTAAAATTTCTGCAAGTTGATTCATTCGTCTTTTGGTCTTATGATCAGCCGCTGGTTTTGTTTCACGGTTCGCATCAACCAAAGCTCTCGCTGCATTATACACACAATAATTGATAGCCCAGAGGTCGGATTCACCGGAAAAATGTCCACGAAGCTCGTCATCCATTTGAGCCAGATCTTTAGGCTTGAGCGAAGCCTTTGTGTTGATGTTTCTCCAGGTCGTAAAGCATCGCTCTTCATCTATTGGATGCCTGCCCGCGGTTGGTCTTAGTGTCGCCTCTCTTTCTTTGTTGCCGGCTTGTTCTAGCTATGTTAGAGTAGGCGCTTCGCTCACATAGCCCCTTTTACGGAGTAGTTAAGCATGGTTTCGCAGACGTTCCTGCGAAAAGGGCGATAGCTCTGGGTATTTCTCGCACCACAGAGCATGCAGCCGTGGCCATGTAACCCCGTTCACGGGCCACACTCGCATCGTAGCAGTCTAGCATGCGGGGCTCTACAAGGATGGACGAACCCCTTTCCCTAGCTTCTCGTGGGAACAACAATGACAACACCAAACATAGGTGTAGTAAGTGCGTTTCCAAACAACAGAACGCGCAGGACTCCCGACAATGGGTCGGCCAACAATGTCGACCAATCTAGAGTTGGGGGAGCTAATGAAAATGGATTCAATGCGATGGATTGGCGGGATTTCGTGACCTTTGGGTGGACGGAGCAACTGAATCACGACTTGCTAGGCTGCTACGAAGCGAATTTGGCCCGTGAACGGGGTTACATGGCACAACTGCATGCTCTGTGGTGCGAGAAACACCCTGAGCTATCGCACTTTTCGCAGCAACGTCTGCGAAACCATGCTGAACTACTCCGTATTAGGGGCTACGTAAGCGGAACGCCTACTCTAACACAGCTAGAACAAGTCGGCAACAAAGAAAGCGAGGCGACACTAAGACCCGGTACTACTCTATTCATTTGGAGTAGTTCCATGGACGAAGAACGACCTCAGATCTCTTGATATCGGGACAAGAAAGGTTATGCACATGAACAAAAGCATGCATCTTAAGTCTTCCGTTTCGCGACTGTACATCTCACGCCATCAAGGGGGTCGCGGAATATTGAGTCATGAATGTCTTCACAACAGGATTATTCTGGGCACAGCACATAGAGTTGCAAATGGAAGAGACCCTCTTCTTAAAATGGTCAGGGATCACGAAGAAGTGGGCAAAGGAGCATTTCTATACAAAGCAGCGGAGGATGCTGCTGGAACAGTCGGGCTTGACTTCAGTATTAGGGGTCAGCAAAATGCATCAAATCTAATCTATTTTGAGTACTCACTCCTGAAAGCCCGAATTAAGAAAGCACAAGAGAAAAACTTGCGTGAACAGCTCCTGGATAAGAGGATGCATGGTATCTTCCACATAAATGTGAAGGATCAGTCAATGTCTTGTGAGCTAACGTTTGCTTTCCTTAAATCGCCCGGATTGAAGTGCGGCACTTAGAGTGCTTTATTACCATCTCTGTCACTCCTACGGCATTCACCTTAATATCGCTCCTCTAAATGCTCGTAGAGAAATTGAGTCAATTGTCGAGAATGGGAAGTGCCGCATATACTGGAACTTTATATTCTCGACAATTGTTTCTGTTGCTCACTCGAGGCCTGACATGGTCTTTCTTGACTTCGAGAAGCGAACAATGTTCGTTATCGAATTTTCGGCACCAGCTGACAAAAACATCATAGCCAAGGAGAATGAAAAGAAAGAGAGGTATCGAGATCTTATAAGGGAGTTGCAACGATTGTATCCGGAATATTCTGTTAAACTGATCGTCCTTGTCATCGGCGCTCTTGGAGGTGCCAAGCTTTCACTTGCTAATAGCCTAAAAAGCATCAATGCGTGTCAACAATATGCTAGAACACTTGCGGGAAAAATGCAGAAGGCGGTTGTCGTTGGATCATTCCGTGTTCTTAGGGTGCACGAGGCTTTTGCTGGATCGTCGTATTGATTCCTTTACAGACTGTAACCACCTATCTCACGGTTGTGAGACGTGGTTGTGGCTGAAATTTTACCGCGATTTCGCTGAAAGCGGGTGCAATTTTTCAGATTAGCACCCGCTCCCGGTGAAATCCTGCGGTTGTCCTTATGACAAATTTTCAATTATACATATATATCGAATTTGCTTAATAAATCCTCTTTTTGATTAGTAAATTTATCTTGTGGTCTAAATTTTTTTTTTAGTTGAAAATTCAACTTCTTGCTTGAGAATTCTGTAATTTTGTTAAAAAAAATTTTTTTCAAGAAATTTCAATTTTTGGCTGTCAAATTCATGTCTTTGTTAAAAACGTTATAACTAGGTTTTAAGTTGAACTACTTTCTTAAAAATTAAAAAAATTCGTTTCTTAATAATTTAACTTTTTGGTTGACAATTCTTGAATTTAATTGAAAATACGTGTTTTTGGTGATAAATTAATCATTTTGTTTCAAAATTTACCTTTTTTAATTGGAAATTCAATTTTTTGCTTACAATTCTTGAACTTTATTAAAAATTAGGTTTTTTAAGGAAATAAATGTTTCGGTTTAAAAAATTCTTTTTCTTTTAGTCAAAAATTCAACTCGTTAGTTCACAATTCTCGAATTTGGTTAATAAATTCTCTTTTTGATTAGTAAATTAATCTTTTGGTTTTAAACATTCTTCTTTTTTAGTTGATAATTCAACTTCTTGCTTGAGAATTTTTGAACTTTGTTAATAAATCCTCTTTTTGATTAGTAATTTAATCTCTTGGCTTTAAAAATTATTTTCTTCTGGTGATAATTCAACTTCTTGGTTGAGAATTCTTGAATTTTGTTAAAAAAAATTTTTTCAAGAAATTTCAATTTTTGCCTGTCAAATTCATGTTTGTCTTAAAAACGTCATAACTAGGTTTTAAGTTGAACTACTTTCTTAAAAATTAAAAAAGATTCGATTTTTAATAATTTAACTTTTTGCTTGACAATTCTTGAATTTAATTTAAAAGGCGTATTTTTGGTGATAAATTAATCTTTTGGTTTCAAAATTTACCTTTTTTAATTGGAAATTCAAGTTTTTGCTTAAAATTCTTGAACTCTATTCAAAATTAGGATTTTTAGTAAATAAATGTTTCGGTTTGAAAAATTCTTCTTTTTTAGTCAAAAATTTAACTAGTTGGTTCAAAATTCTCTAATTTGTTTAACAAGTCCTCTGTTTGATTAGTAAATTAATATTGTGGTTTAAAAATTCTTTTTTTCAGTTAAAAATTCAACTTCTTGCTTGAGAATTCTTGAATTTTGTTAACAATTTTTTTTCAAGAAATTTCCATTTTTGGCTGTAAATTTCATGTTTATGTTAAAAATGGAAAAACTAGGTTTTTAAGTTAAACTACTTTTTCAAAAATTACAAAAAAAATTTCGTTTCTAAATAATTTAACTTTTTGGTTGACAATTCTTGAATTTTGTTGAAAATCCGGTTATTTTGTTTCAAATAAATCTTTCTGTTTAAAAAATTCTTCTTATTTAGTCAAAAATTCAACTTGTTAGTTCACAGTTCTCAAATATGTTTAATAAATTCTCTTTTTGATTAGTAAATTAATCTTTTGGTTTTAAACATTCTTCTTTTTTAGTTGATAATTCAACTTCTTGGTTGAGAATTCTTGAACTGATAAATCCTCTTTTTGATTAGTAAATTAATCTTTTGGTTTTAAACATTATTTTTTTAGGTGATAATTCAACTTCTTGGTTGGAAATTCTCGAATTTTGTTAAAAATTCTTTTTTTAAGAGATTACCAATTTTTAGCTTTCAAATTCATGTTTGTGTTAAAAATGTAACAACTAGGTTTCAAGTAAAACGACTTTCTTAAAAATTAAAAAAAATAACTTTTTAAAAAATTCTAGTTTTTGGCTGACAATTCTTGAATTTTATTGAACATTCATGTTTTTGGTAATAAAATAATCTTTTTGTTTAAAAACTTATCTTTTTAGTTGAAACGGTGAAACTCTTCTATAGCACCGATTTTGAAGCTCAAGGTGGGTGGGGACTAACTCATTACATCCCGCTCTGCTTTTGTTATTTAACGCCTGAGTGCTCGCTGCGATGTGGCGTCAAATCTCAGAAAGGCTATAGAAGGGAGGGCTATTAAAGGATTTCACTGTACTTGAAAACATATCACCGTGCGAATAAAAATCGTTAAGGTCGAAAAAGTTTCCGATAAATACCATCCATATTTTGCTTGTATGATGCATTATTGTATTCTTGCCCAGTAATCGTAAGCAGATTCGAAATTATCGAACGTAATTGGAATACTAACTTCCTTTTGGTTCCGGTTTCTGAACTCTCTTTTCTGGGTTTGAAAATCAGAAGCTGAAATAAAATTTCAATTTAGCTCTATTCGTGAAGGAGAACTGAATTTTTAGGCTAGAACCGAACTTAGGCGTATTGAAAGGAATTATATCCCATGCGGTCAGAGATTACTAAGTGTGGAATTTAAGTAGACATTAATTATTTGGATAACTTTCCGAATTCACGAGACCGATCGGAATCCGTGATGGCCGTTTAAGTAAAAAATTCTACTGAACCAAATAATATTATAACGCATTTAATGCTGATATATAAGGACCAATAATTATCAGTTAACAGACAGACGATACATCGTATTCTTATAGTTATCTGTTATTAACGAATTCACCATCGAAGACAGGCTTCCGTAACATCGATTCAATAACCCAGACGCTGGATGTTGTTTCGAATTTAGGAAGGAAAATAAAAGAAATAAGCTCCGAATTCGAAATTATTTTTTAAAAACATCATACAATTCTATTTTTAAAATAATCCCGCACTACTATTTGCTATAATAGCTCTTCTCTTTTCACAAAATCACCCCTTATTCCAGTTGCAGAATTCTTTAGCACATAACATTAAAGAACAATCCTACCAAACATAACTTGCAGGATTCAGAACCTAACAAAACACTCATGAATCTGGAATATTCCACAAAATGGATTCAAATTCTGGCACTTCCCTATTAACTTTAAATACTTTTGTATATTTTTGTATTTACTGGGTGTATTCAGGCTTACAAAAACTGCTATTTTTTGGTATGGCCCATTACCTTTTTGAACATTTATTAAGAGGTGAATTAACGTGAATTTACAAAAAGCTAATAACAAGTACTTTTTTCCATCTCTTTCAAGAAGCGAGCTATTTCGATTTAACCAGCAATGCCAATTTAAAATATGCCACGCAATTTGTAAGGCAACCCTCATTCTTATTGTTATTTCTACACATTTATGACAGAAAGTTGAATTTCTTTATTTTTACATAGTGCTCCTGGCAAATTTCCAGTTTAAATTCTTAAAATTTCAGACTTCGAAGTAGTATTCGGTAACTACGTTCATTACTAAAATAAGTGATTAAACTATCATACTCCGATCACCCGGACGCATTGAACGTTTTCAGCGACAATCTTTAGCGAAATGTAGAAAAAAGAATTGATACCATAAAACATTGAATTGTTAATGTCTTGATTTATTTTGATCCGACTTCGGGTTGAAAATATTATTATATCTTAATTGTCAGTTATTTAAAATAAATTAATGATACACAGTTTGCAGCGAATCGTGATTTGCAACAACTTTACTAAAGCAAGTTGGGAAGATTGGATTCTTCATGCCTACTTGACAGTCTGACATTTCATCCGCTGTCATATTCTCAACTGCGCCGTTTGTCATATTTATTTTTACTCTCAAATGACTACTGACCCTATATATGCCACGAAGAAGCCCAGTATACTCCAATATTGCAAAAACTTCACCATTCGCTGTTGATATTACAATATGCTCTCGGTTTGACACGGGCACATATCTACCTCTTTCTTGAATCAATTGAATTGGTTTGTCGATAGGAAAAACATATCTTCGAAATTCGAATCGCCGTTCCGGATTAATGTGCGGAATAAGGCGAATGTATCCAAGTTGTCCTAGTGAATATCCTAGTACTCCATGAGAAGGAGCCCTGCCTGTAGGAGACGTCGACCTGGTACGATTTGAAGACCCTACAAGAAAAGTCCGGCCAGGTGAACGTTGTCTGTCAGGAGAATAAGGAGAAGGACTAGTATCAGGATATTGTAGTGAATCGTAATTTGCAAAATCTTTAACAAACGTATGTGGGAAGATTGGGTTCTTTTTCCCTACTGGACAATCCCTCATTTCAGCTGGTGTCATATTGTTAACTGCGCCGCTTATCATATTTATTTTTACTCTGGAATGATTTACGTTAGTCCTATATATTCCACGAAGAAACGAGCTATGCTTTAATACTGCACAAATCTCCTCATTGGGTGCTGATAGTGCAATGTATTCTTGGGTTGGCACGGGAATATAGGACTTTCTTTCCACTCGCAATCTTATTGCTGTACAGGCAGGAAAAATGTATCTTCGAAATTCAAATCGAATGTTCTTATTTGTGCGGGGAATGAGCCGAAGATGTCCAAGTTGTCTAAGTGAATATCCTAATACTTCATGAGCAGGAGCCCTGCCTGGAGATGACGTGGACCTGGCACAAATAGAAGACTCCTCAGAAGAATGAATAAGATATCGCTTTTGTAGGGAATCGTAATCTGCAACATCTTTAATAAAAGTTTGTGGAAATATTGGGTGATTTTCGCCTACTGGACAATCCCTTATTTCAGCTGGTGTCATATTGTGAACTGCGCCGCTTATCATGTTCATTTTTGCTCTAGAACGATTACCATTTGTCCTATATATTCCACGAAGAACACTGCTATGCTCTAAAATTGCAAAAATGTCCCCATTGGATGATGATAATACAATATATTCTTCAGTTGTGGCGGGAATACAGCTCCTCTTACCCACTCGCATTCGAATTGGTGTACGTGCAGGAAAAACGTATTTTCGAAATTCGAATCTACTGCTCTGATTTGAGCGGGAAATAAGCCGAAGATGTCCAAGTTCTTTGAGTGAATATCCAAGTATCTCAAAAAAAGGAGGCCTGTCAGGAGGTGACCTGCTCCTATCACGAAGAGGAGTGTCCAAATGAGAAGTCCGGTCAGGTGAAAGTTGTTTACTAGCAGCAGAAGGACAAGGAATCTGTGTAGGTTTGCTATTTGAATTCCCTTCCATCTGTAAAACGCATTCTTCAAGAAGAAATAAATTGCCAGCAGAAGGAGGACTAGGTTTATGTTCGCTATCACTGCATTCTGTAAGAAGAAATAATATATTCTCTTCTTATTTTGTTCTACACATTTATTTTTTATATGTTTATTTGAACTAAACTATAAATTTGAATAGGTATAAAGTTATACCTTTCTATTAACATTATGGTAAATAATAAGGTAACATTTTTTAACCATTTTTTATGACGAATAATAATTTCTCCTTACTTATTGAACTTCTTTTTCTGTAAGGAATTAAAATAAATTGTATTTTATTTTGCAATATGGACACCATAGACAAATTTGTGTTAAAAGCAATGGGGCACCTAAGGTAAAATCACTATTTTTCTTGAAAATAAGTTTACCAAGTTTGATAAAATTATTTAAACTTTTTTTTGCCTTGTTAAATGAACTTCCCCTGTAACATTCTCTAAAAAGAGCTTACGGTTTATTACTAAACAGCTAGTTTTATTTTTACAACAAGAACAAGCCGAAACGCCTTAAATTTAGCAAAGTAGCTCTTCAATTCTAACCCCTATTTCAAGAAATTATGTTGTTCTTTAGATCTTTTGTTTTGAGCTACATCTACTTTCTTGAAAATTCCACTGTCTTCTTAAAAATCTGTTTGTTCGGCTTAAAAATCCTACTGTTTGTTTAATGTGCAACTGTTTTTCTTTTGATGTATTTCTTGTATGTATGTGTGTCACTCTGTGCGCACGATTACTTTTGAAAACATTATTTTATTATCATATTGGCAAAATTATTTTTGCCTGTGGTAAATTCTTCTAGTGTCAGAAACTGAAGGTTAGCATGAGTATAGTATAGCGATTATATGTATATGATATAATATTTTTTGACGTCACATATACATAAATGACCATTGTTTGACTATAAACTGGACAGAGTGACTCCTCCTTCGTTATATGGGCCTGAGAAGTGGCCATATTCAGGTGTGCTGGTGTGTTATCCAAAATATTATAAAAATAATAGATATATTATATTTACCAATAGAGTTAAGGAATACCACCAATATAAACACGAAAGTATAGATAATCTTCATTTTGTGAAACTGTAGAAAAAACTGGTTGACGCCTCAGTGATTATTTGGGTTAACAACTGTAAATAATGAATATTCCATTGCATTATTGAAGTATAATAAGCTTCTTATCTTACAAACATGTAAGATAACAGTATTATAGTCGTGAAGGTTGTCTTTCTGCGTCATTTTTTATTAAGCAATGTTGTCAAATATTTATAGGTGTTTAATAAATGAGTTTAAATTCCGGCTTGCTCTGAAATTCCTCTAAATTTAAATTCTCAATTTTTTCGGCACTGGAAAATATGTTGATATAATTTTAATTTTTATTGAGATAAAGTTCGATTATACTTACGTTCACTGTAGAAGTCTTTCAGTCGATAGAATTTTGTAAGTTTTTATGGTTGACTTTATCTGAAAGTATATAATAAATTTTGAGGAAGCAGACAAAAATTTAGAAAAAGATGGTCGATATCAGAAGCCATGCTTGACAAAAATATATTTTTTGTACAAAATCGAAACCTTAGGCAAAATCAGAGGAAAGACCCCAAACTCGAAGTTTTGAAAATATCAATTTTTGAAAATTAACGCAACCTTTACTGATTCAATAGTATCAGTCAAACGGTACGTATTTCACCAAATCCACTGGCCTGGTGGAAGCGTGCCTACTGGCTATTATTTATTTTGAATTGGAATAAATAAATAATCAATAATAACTGATAATTATTCATTATAGTATATTAAATAAAAATGAAAACATCTGGCTTTTTTTTTAAAGGGATTGGACTTATTCCTTCTAACACTTTTCTCCTGATATAAATTTCTCACCTGCAGAACTTTTGACAGTTTGATACAGTTCACCATAATCTACTGTTGACTAGGCTCAAATCGCTCCACCTCTTAAACATGGTTGTTAAATGGTTTGAATCGTTCCTTAGTAATCGATCTGAAAGAGTAAAAATTAGGAATGGCGAACAATCAGTTTGTGGGTAGGTTAAGAGTAGTGTCCCTCAGGGATCCACGCTTGCACCCACTTTATTTAATATTTATACCCCTGAACTGGGTAGCGAGCTTTAACATTGCAACTATCGCAAATATGCTAAAGACTTTAAGTTTTACCTTTGCGGGGCAATTGCCAATCTCTACTTCCTCTCTTGATCAATGGACGTCTTATTTCATTTGTAGAATCTGTGAAGATTTTGGGATATGTTCTTAATCGCATTGTTACTTGGAATGAACAAGTAGCGGATATTTCGAGGAAAAAATCTAGAGTCCTCCAATAACTTAACAGGAATAAAGAATCACTTTCTACTGCAACGCGAATCATCCCGGTTGAAAGCCTGATCCTTCCTTTCTTTGACTACGGCTGTGTAGTTTACGACGATATTACTGATGAGCTTAATGCTAAGCTTGAGCGTAGGCCTAATGCTTGTCTTCGGTTCATCTATAACATAACCAAAAGTGAACATATCACTCAATATAGAGAAAGAGCAGGACATCTTAACGTCGCCAAAAGAAGACAAGTCTTTATGGGTAATTTGCTTTATAGCTTTTTAGTAATGAAGCTCCGCACTATCTACTTAACCTTTTTCATTTAATTGACAAAGATCAACCGACACATTCCAAACTCCGTAAAAGAAAAAAGTTACAAAATTTATTATTCGTGATACTCGTCTTTGAAACAAACTGCTTATAATGATTATAAATTCACCTTCTTAGTATTACTTTAGAAAACTACTTTTTGGTTACTTATTTAACACATTAAATCCTACCCTTCGAAATTACACATTGGTAAAACTTAAATCCGTAAATTAGAACATATATGAGTGTATTCGTGAATGTATTTACTTATAAGTATTATATTTGCGAATGAATATTTATATTATTTTTTTGGCAATAGCCTGCATCTAATTATGTAAATTATAGTTTATTTATTCACTTTTGTTAAATACTCATTTTTTATTTAAATCGCCAAATAGATCGCTATCATATGTTAGCTGTAACATGTATCATCTGTTCCTTATAGGGCTATTTAGCCCTAGAAACCTTTCATTAACAAATAGAAATAAAAAATATATTATTAATTACTATTATGAAAATATATTACCAATTAATAATTATTAATTCATCCACTTTTTTCATTCTCTCTGTGGTTGCTCATGGTAACAAGTGGATGTTTCTAAAACGACAAAACCATAGAAAATGACAAGAATTCTGCTGTTTGTAGTGGACAAACGTTAAAAAAAATTTAGCCATAAGAGTCGAACCCCACGGAAGCGGAGTCTTAAGGTGCTTCCTCAGGCTTGAAAATTAGCCCATGCATTTACAAATGACAGGATTTTTTCCACAATTATGAATATTTTGATCTTATATTTTAACCACATAATCTTAGTGGATAAATACAATCCCTCAAAGAGGGATTTTTCGAAAAATGGTCTGGTTCTTGTTTTATTGCAATTGAAAATTTGATGCATTTTGTGAGCCTGGGAAGCAGTAAACGGCCACCATGAGTGTACCCATGGCGAATGACGAAATTCATGGCAGATCATTTCTGAATGAAACTAGAGTGTTATCTTTTCGAAGATACTCAAAATGTCGTAAAAATCGAGGATCGATCTCGGGATTTGATTTAGTGCCTGTCATGCCTCACTCAACCTTCCCATTCTTAGAGATAAGAGCCTATTGAGGGAAATAAAAAATCATTAAAATATTAAGGAATATAATTTCAATATTCTGCATCAGATGCATTAGATGACGAAAAGAAGATTAGAAAAAGAAAAAAGAAAATCGGTTAATCCGTTCAATTTCTGGTGAGAGTTTTTGTAACATATATTCTCTTCTCAGATTCTACGACAAAAAAATGGAAGTTAATTTTCTACTATGTGGTTGAATTTTCCAATGAATAGGTTTATTTGTAGCGAAATAGTTGAATTTTCTACCAAAATAGTTCAATTATAAACCAAACGTATGAATTTTCAACAATAAAGTTACTTGCTACCCAACATTTTTATTTCCTACTAATTTTATACATTTTCAAGCTTAAAAGATGAATCTTCACAAAACCGAATTTATTTTAACAAGAGTTCAACATTCAAACAAATAGTTGACTTTGCAATTAAAAAGATGAATATATTCAACGAAAAAGAATTTCGTAACCAAGAAGATCCATTTTTTAAATAAAAAATTAATTACATTGTTCATTTTTATGAAAGTAAAGAAAGTTATGATTTACAGTAAACATTGATTAGAGAAAATTGTCTGAATTTAACAAATAAAGAACAGAAATTTTCGAAATTCCAAGTATATAATTTTAAATGAAAAATTTTGTATTCTACAAATTTTAAAACAATTTTACCTTGGAAGCTCAATTTAAAAAAATTTATATGTTAAAATGAAATAATTTCTTCATTTTTTAATAGTCTTAATTTTAGAATTATAACGTTTTACAGTAGGCATTGAATTATAAAAGTTTCCCTATTTTTAACTTTGAACTTTTCAATTAACATTGAAATTGTGGTATTTCTAACAGTCCAATTGACAATTTAAATATTGTTCATTTCTGAATTTTTAAATACTTTCCATTTAGCCGTACTTTTTAGTTCAAAAGTTCTTTCAAAATAATTTTATTTTCAAGGATTAGAATTGAGACTGTTTTTATCATTTTGACTGCGGAGAATTTTCAAATTATCTATTTTTCATAACTCATAGTGGACAATATTCCATTCTCAAGTATCATATTACATTTATTTTCTTATTACTTTTTCACGGCTCATTGCTTACGACATAATAATAGAAAACTTGTTTACCGTATAAGTTCTGTCAATAAAAATTAATGAAAGGAATTTCTAGAAAATAGAAATAAGGACACATTCATTTTCCGCAGTCAAAATAAAAAAAAACGTCTTAATTGTAATCCTTGAAAATAGAATTATTCTGAAAGAACATTCGAAATAAAAAGTAAATGTTAATTGGACAGTTGGAAATTCCACAATGTCAATGTTAATTGAAAAGTATAAAGTTATAAATAGGGAAGCTTTTATAATTCAATGCCTACCGTAAAACTTCGGAATTCATAAATTGAAACTATTAAAAAATGAAGAAATTATTTCATTTTGACATACCAATTTTGCAAATTAAAATTATTTTCTGAAAAAAAATCATACTCCAACTGCACTAATAGCTTAATTGGAAAAGCACCTGAACGGAAATCAGAAGATTTGTGGTTCGATTCCCAATGGAGTGAAGATGGAGTAGAATCTTTTTTTCAGGAAATAATTTTAATTTGCAAATATTATTTTCCATCTTGTCGGATTAACACGTTAAGCATTTTCTGTTATTAAAGATTCTTAACTTGATCGATATTGTTTAGATTTTCTGCCTTCATGGTTTGAAGGGTTGATCTACTGTCGGTAAGGTTACCATCTCTGATGATATAACAGATTCCGTTAAAATATCAATTTTTTGTGGAGCACTGATATTATGGACTGGCAACGTCATATCAGCAGGGTCAGCAGTCAGTTATCAACGAATTCTAATTTAAGAATAGAATAATAACAAAAGAAGCTAAGTGAAAATTGTTATTTATTTGGAGAAATGAATGTATGAATTCGAGCAATATTTTGAATTTAAATATCCCGCCCGCACGGTCGCTTGCGATTTTAGTTCTTCCAGGTCTCACACAAGCGCACGTGTCCCTTCATAACCGGCGATATTTGAAATATTTGTCTCTAATTTCTAACAGGAGGCTTCACCTTAGTGCCCTTAACTATCTTATTGAAAATTCTTTATTTTTGCTTCAAAATTAATTATTTCGGCTAAAAATTTAATTAGTACATTTACGGTTGAAAATTAATTAATTTTAGATACATCTATTTTGTTGAATTTTTTTAACTCGATAATTTAAAATTGGAAATGCAACTACTCCATTATTAGTTAAAAACTGATTGTTTGAAGCTGAAAATGTAGCAATGTGTTTGGAAATTTATATATTTTTTGGTTAATTCGTCTTTTTTTAGCACAGCGTTTATGATACCGAATGCAAATTTGACTGCTTAGTTTAAAGGTGAGTCACTTTATTAAAAATTGTTTTTATGAATTGCAGGTCCATATGTTTAGTTAAAAATAAAAATATTTGGTTGGAAATTAATTCTTCTCATCATTTTATTTAAATATTGCATCAGTGGTTAAAAACAAATTTTTTGGTAAAATTTTTCCCATCATGCAAAAAATGAAGATTTGTAATATCGAAGCGAATTTTTCTTTCTTTATTTTACACTTGCCTTTTTCCGATTTTTTGCATACCATTGGAAACTACGATTTTCGTACAACTCTGTACTAGGGGGTTTTCGAGGTGGCTGCTGATGAATTTGGCATCAAACTTTCTCAATTCAAAATGGCAGACCCAATATGGCGAACATAAAATTTTGTAATCTACAATTTTCGCAAAACTTTGTACTCGGGGGTTTTTCAGGTCGCTAATTATGAATTTGACATTGAATTTTCGGGAGCTATTCATTTGTTCTCATGCAGAACGGAAGAAAGAATTTATGAGGGAATTTGTATGCTTTTGTAATATACAGAGTTTTTCGAAAATCGTGGTGTGTCCAAAATGTGATGTCCACCTTATTGGGCGTGACTATTTGCTATCTGTGAGACAAGTGTATTCTGGCAGTTCATCTATTACGAACACAGTTGATCTTTACTTTTTTTAATGTAATAAGAATTTTCGAGCTTTCACTATAAGTTTAATAATGAAAAGCCACTTCCTAGAATTGAAACTTGATTACTTTTGCACAAAGTATCTCAAAAGATGACAAACTTGTAAAAAAATTTTACCTTATCAAGGTCAACGAAGAACTTCGTGATAAGCTTATTTTAATCGAAGGAACAGTCATCTGCTTTGTTTCGTCCTGTAAATGCTGCCAGCGGCGGACTAGGGTTTAAGGGGCCCCCGGTGCCTCTGAGAGAAAGGGCTCCGAGATCTCATCTTTTTTTGCCTGAATAAGTAGTAATAGGTGACGTTTGTCGGGGGTCCACTTGGCATTTTCTAGGTTGTCCGCTGGCATAGTTCGCTCCTGAAACCCTTCTTCGCCAACATTTTCATTTGAATTCGAAGAGAAACCTACTCTTGATTCCTCATAATAACAGAATATTCTTTGAATTGGAAACAAGTTAAAATGAAAGTACGGATTCTTTCCATGTCTCGAAAAGCATCCAACGGCAGAATACGTTTCTACGACACGTTTATCTTTTTTATTTTCAATGTTTTTTGCACTCATTTTTCGGGGCGCGGTGGCGCCACTGGAGATGCTTGGTTAACTTATAGGGCAGGCGACGACCGTTGTTAACAATCAGAGAATTTGACACGGATCTCGAGACGAGGAAGAAGGAAAACTCGTGACAGCGGGGCTGAGCTAAAAACTGCGAGAGATAGTAATGAACCCGATGTCATGGTAAACAGGCACCGACTATGTTTCACACTGATAAACATTGTACTCTCTCCGTAAAACCACCAACATTGGCAATGCCGCAAACTTCTGCTTCTCGAGCGTCTCGTCGTTCCGGCGGGTGAACGGTACGTAGTGAGCTCGCCAGGGAGGGTCAACGCAATGGGAATTAGGCGCCAATAGATACTCAGAGCTAGCGCTGCTAACTATTGGTCTGTGAACTAGATCATATGTGCATGCGCTAGTGCACGTTTATGTGTATATATATAGTTCTTTTTTTTCGTTTTATAATAATTAAAGGAAAATGAAAGACTTAAAGCAAAATTTGCAGAATATGCGACAAACGGCAGATAAGCCACATTGTGTAGTGTCTTTTGAATCATATTTCCATAATGACAGTTTTCAAATTCCAGAGCCAGTCCACAATGAGAGTCTTAAATGTCAACGTTCGAACGAATACATGTATTTGAAATCATACGCACGTTGTTGTCAACTATGCGCACAGTTTTGCTGTATCGCATTTTTCGTTTTCTGGCGGCGACCGTTGCTGACAAAGTGCGTATGGCGTCAAATGCACGTTCGACCTTCGACGCTTTCGACTTCAAAAGTCAACCTTCCCTTGCTTTGTTCACCCGCTGTCTACAGCAGCGCGCATACAATTGGTCTGCGAACTGAATATAATCATAATAATACGCGGCCGTCTACATCCCATTGCGTTGACCGCCCCTGTAGCTCACTCTGCAGCAGCGCAACAGATCGCAAGCGATTGGTTCGCGGTCTGTGTGTGGGTACGGACTGCTCGTGCGTAAACCGTTTCAAGCCTGCACAAGTCTTTTCTTGTGCGAACACCTGCAGTGAGATGAGTCGAGCGCAAAGCTAAAAGATCGTGAATGAAATTTACCCCCGCCATATCTACCGTTTGGGAGCCGCAAAACAGGAGGTTCATGATTACCACTATGAGTTCGTGTGAGACCCGAAAATGCACGATTCGACCTCGGTTTTCTGCTGCACGATGATTGGCGATCTGAAAGCTTCGGAAAAATTTGACGGTATTCTATTTATATCTGGATCCCGATTTGCAAGAAATAGAAGAAATGGGCGATTTTAATGTTTCGCAGAATTCTTATTTTCATGCTTGCGTCGATTTTGAGTTTATATTTCTTCAGGTGAATATATTAGGAATATTTTTCACTTCTTCGATTTCAGTCAGGAAATTAGGAATCAATTTATTTGAAATTTCGTATGCTATATCTGATAAAAATTGACACATTTAGGTTGAACACCGGCTAAAGTGACTGCAGGTGGACGACTGCAAAAAAAGTTGACCCTCGGTCGGGCCTCTCATGGTGCACCGTATTTGCTGGGTCCCAAAATACGGTCACTGACAATGAGTAGAAATACAGAGTAACAATAAGTTAATAAATCTATAAATGTTCTCTGAGTCGAACCTGTAGCTGGTGTTAGACTTTTCTGTTTAAAATCAGAAAACTTTGAAGCCCCAGAGCAACGGCTAAAAATATATTTTTTTTTAATGGAGAAACATGAAGATTGAATAAAACACATAAATTTACAAAAAAAAATCTGTTTTTTCAATAAAATAGTTAAATTTGTTAACAAAAAGTTTACGTTTCATCAAAAAGTTGAATTGTATACTAAAAAGACATTTCTAATCAAATTTATAAATTTGGTACAAAATAGATTTATTTTCCACCAAGACTAATTTTCTATACACAAAAAATTAATGTTTAACCATAGTTAAATTTTCAACAAAAAAGAATAATTTTTCACCAAGAAAAAGGAGCATTCCATAAAATACAAAAATTTTCAACTAAAAAAGATCACTTTTCAATATAACATATAATAGTTAAATTTGTAGTTAAAAAATGAATTTTTTTATTTGAAATATTTCAGGTTATTTTTAATACTTCAAGATATTTTCAAGAGCTTTAAATATTTTAGAAGATTTCAAAAGATTTTCAAGGATTTTAAATATTTGAGGACGTTTTAAAATATGTAAAGGAATTTTCAATTCATTTTCATAACCCAAACGAATTGCAAAGAATTAAAAAAATGGTAGAAGATTTATTTTAAAAAAATCCAAAGTAATTTAAAAATCTTAAAAAAAATTCCTAGGTATTTCAAAAAATTTTGAAGGATTTGGAAAATTGGAACGAATTTCAAGATTGCAAGGAATTTCCAATTGATTGCAGACAAATAATATGAGATTTCAAAGGATTTGAACAATTTCAGGGCATCTTAAAATTTTCAAGATATTTTCAAGGGCTTTAAAAAATTTCAAGAGATTTCAAAATATTTTTAAGGAGTTTCAATGTTTGATGACGGTTTAAAATATGTCAAAGAATTATCAATTTATTTTTATAATTTAAAGTAATTTCGAGAAATTAAAAAAATCTTAGAAGGGTTGTTTTTAAAAATTTCAAATTACTTTTAAAATCTTGAAAAAAGTTCTAGGTATTTTAAAAGATTTTTAAGGAGTTTAAATATTTGGGGATGTTTTAAAAGATGCCAACGAATTTTTAATTTATGTGTATCATTGAAAGGAATTTCAAGGAATTAAAAAAATTGTAGAAGGGTTATTTTAAGAAAATTTTTTTATTTATTTCCATAACTTAAAGAAATTCAAAAAACTGAAAAAAATTAAGGTTCATTTTTTGAAATTCCGAAGTACTTTAGAAATATTTTTAAAAAAGTTATAAATATTTCAAAACATTTTAAAGGATTTGAAAAATTTGAAAGCATTTAAAAAGATTCTAAGGAATTTTCTATCGATTACAGTAATTTTATATGAGATTTTGAAGTATTTGATATATCTTAGTATGTTTCAATAGATTTCAAGGCAGTTTCAATTAATTTCAATAATTTAGTATACGATTTTAAAGGATTTAACATTTTTTAGGATACTTTAAAACATTCCAAGGAATTTTCATTTAATTTCAATAATTTATAGCGATTTTAAAGTATTTTAATAATTTTTTTTCATATATTCTGGTTGAAAGTAGAACTACTTTGTTACGAATTTAGTTTTTTTTGGTTGATTATTCATCAATTTATTGGGGAAAATTTGTTTCCTAAAAATTTAACTATTTTATAGAAAATTCTTTTTATTTTTGGTGCAAAATTAATTTTTTTAACTGCAAATTTAACTATTCTATGTTTTATTGAAATGTGATTATTTTAAGTTTGAAATTTTTTATGTTTTATTGAATACTCGTCTTTCTTAGAAGACAATTAATCTTTTTCGTCAAAAATTTAATTATCGTTATATATTAATTTTTTGTATAGAAAATTAATCTTGATGAAAAATAAATCTTTTTTGTGCAAAATTCGTGTATTTTATTAAAAATTACTTTTTTTAGTATACATTTCAGCTTTTTGAATGAAAATTTAATTTTTTGTTAAAAAATTTAACTATTTGATTGAAAAGAATTTAAAAAATTTTTATTTTTAATTTAAAAGAATTTAAATTTTGACGAAATAATTTAAAATTTATTTGTTTTATTCAAAACTAATTTTTTTGCACAAAACTAATTGTTTTAGCTGGAAGTTTTATCTGTTTATGCTAAAAGTTAAACAGGTATGAATGGAACTTGTGTCAAGAAGTGGGATATTGCAGCCTAAGTAATATTTTTTTGTCCATAAAAAAAATAAATAAATGAAGTCTTGTAGTGTATTTGACAACACTCGCTCAACCTGCCATCCGTAGACAGAACCAATTTCCAACGAGGCTGTCGTAGCCAGAGATCTACCTGGCGCCTAGCATAAAATTGAAACCAAGCAACGTCCGTCGTGGGTAATTGGAGGGTCGAAAGTGTGCGAGTAGCGAGTTTGGTTTTTTCCGCAAGGTCATGCGGGAAGCAGTTAAGTGACAAATACCTTGGTATCTTAGTTTTCTTGATTTATTTTGATCCGACTCCAGGTTACAAGTATTATAATATCTAACTTATCAGTTTTTCATAAAATTAACGATACACAGTTTGCAGTGAATTGGAATTTGTAACAACGTTATCAAAGCAATGTGGAAAGACTGGATTCTTTATGCCTACTGGACAGTCCAATATTTCTTCTGCTGTAATATTCTCAACTATGCCGCTTACCATATTTAGTTTCACTCTGCCACGATTTAGGTTCGTTCTATATAATCCTCGAAGAATCCCACTATGCTCTAATACTGCATAAATTTCCCCCGTGGATGATGATAATACAATATATTCTTGGTCTTCCGTGGGAATATTGATCTTCCTTTCCACTCGCAGTCTAATTTGTGTACGTGGAGGAAAAATGTATCTTCGAAATTCGAATCGAATGCTCTGATTTGTGCGAGGAATAATCCGGAGATGTCCGAGTTGTTCAAGAGAATATCCAAGCACTTCATGAAAAGGAGGTCTACCATGAGATGAACTGCTCATGTCACCAAAGGGAGGTTCCATATGAAAATGATCAGGATAAAGATTTTGCAGTGAATTGTAATCTGCAACCTCTTTATCAAAATTATTTGGAAAGATTGGATAAAATTCTCCTACAGGACAATTCCTAACTTCAACTGGGGTCATATTCTCAACTGCGCCACTTATCATATTCATTTTCGCTCGCGAACGATTAGAATTCGTCCTATATATTCCACGGAGCAGCCCGCTATGCTCTAATACTCCAAAAATTTCCCCATTGAATGTTGATAGTGCAATATATTCTTGGCCCGGTATGGGAATATAGCTCTTCTTTTCCACTCGAAATCTAATTTGTACACGTGGAGGAAAAACGTATCTTCGAAATTCGAATCGAATGCTCTGATTTGTGCGGGGAATAATTCGAAGATGTCCAAGTTGTTCAAGTGAATATCCTAGCACTTTGTGAAGAGGAGGACTACCATGAGATAAAATGCTCATGTCAGCAGAGGGAGGCTCCATATGAGAATGACCAGGATAAAAATTGTGCAGTGAATTGTAATCTGCAATCTCTTTACCAAAAGTATGTGGAAAGATTGGGTGAAATTCGCCTACTGGACAAATCTTGATTTCAGCTGGGGTCATAATGTCAATTGCGTCACTTATCATATTTATTTTTGCTCTCGAATGATTTAAATTCGTGCTATATAATCCACGAAGAACCCCGCTCTGCTCTAATACTGCAAAAATCTCCCCATTGGATGTTGATAATACAACATATTCCTGGAATGGCACGGGCATATAGCTCCTCTTTTCCACTCGAAATCTAATTGGTACACGTGAAGTAAAAACGTATTTACGAAATTCGAATCGAATGCTCTGATTTAATGGAGGAATAAGCCGAAGATGTCCAAGCTGTTCCAGTGAATACCCAAGTACTTCAAGAACTGGGGACCTGACTGGAGGTGACCTTTTTCTCTCACGAAGGGGGGGCTCCACATGAGAAGCCCGGTCAGGTGAAAGTTGTCTGTCAGTAGAAGAAGGACAAGGCGCGGAATTACGTTCGCTATTAGGATTCCCTTCGACATGTGAAATGCATTCTGCAAGAAGGTATAGATTGTCAGCAGAAGATGAAGGACCAGGTTTGTGTTTGCTACCACTGCATTCTGCAAGAAGAAATCAAAGATTCTTAATATTTGTGTTTTGTTTTATTTATTATTTATAGGAAAGCATCTTTCTGATGACTCAATAAAAAGCATGCGAAATAATTTGCAATGCTATAATTTTTTTAATTCAAAGGAATATTAGTCATATTTATAATGCTCATTAGATACATTTAGTTACTCATAGTTACATTTTAGTCCAGAGATTAGCTTGCTATCAAAGAAATGTATTTTTAGAAAAATCATTTACAAATAACTTTCGACTTAGAACGGTTTTTCTGCGCCATGTATATGATTGGTTTAAACAAAACGATTTATTATTTTCAAAGTGTTTCAAATTAATTTATTAAATTTGTAGAAGTATAAAATTATTCCTTTCCGTATTAAAATTATGGTAAATAATATAGGTGAACATTTTTACATTCTCATCAGAGAAGGTATTAGATTTGTGTAAAATTTGACCCCCCCCCCAGTTTTTGTCAAATGTCCACGTTTAGAGACCCCTGAATCCAAAAAACAGGATTATAAAAATGTGTCTGTCTGTTTAGTGTGCTAAACCAAAGGTAAATTTCGTTAGCCAGCCATTTTGGATAAAAGTGCAAGAAGTGGGCACATTTTCAATATTCTTAAGACAATTTTTTTCAAAATTATAAAATTCCCAGTATGGTTATACATAATATTAAAAATGTCGACCAATTTATCCCAATGACTTATTAAAAAAAAATTTTAATGACCAGACTTATAGCATTTACAAAATTCCAAAAACACAAAAATGAACATTTTACGCCAAATAACGCACGATATGAAAAAAAGAATTGTGAAAGCTCCTTCGGCTTTAACGAACACATTCTCAACACGTATCTCATGCTTCACATTCGAGTTTATCCCTGAAATTTTATATCATTCCCATAAATGTATCTTATTAAAGGCGTTCACTTTTTGAATTTTTATCCATAATGGCTGGCTAAATGAACTTGGCCGCTAGTTTAGGAAACTAAAAGAGTGGACATTTGACAAAAACTGGGAGAGGAGGGGGTTGCCAAATTTCAAACGTATCGAATACCTTCTCTGATGAGAATGTCAAAAAGACCATTAATAACCATTTTTTTGCTCTACCTTCGGTGAAAAAATGTTATCTATTTATTTTGGCTTAGCTTGTGCCGTGTGTCGAAAAATTTAATTTTTGTATTTTCAATGTTTTTTTTTATAAATAAAACAAAAACTACGTGTCCTTTAAAAAAGTTCTTAATAACAAATTTGTAGAGATTTTTTGGATGCAGTGTTTGTCTTATCATTTTTATCCTATCTTGCATATTTTGACCGCAAAATCCAATTTTTGATTTTTAATTAATTTTTGTGCTGTCAAAATTTGAAATTTTCGAAAAAATTTAAGAAGTTGATATGATAATATTGTAGAGCTGCCAAGAAGTAACATTTTTCTTTTCAAGTACTATGAATAACGGTACACAGAATTCTTGAATAATGAAAAAATCTGTGCGCAATAATTCCCAAAATGGGCTCACTACTATTATGTTTGTCGAAAAAGACTGGCTAACGAACTTGATCATTTCCTTAGAACACTAAACATGTGTACCAAAGGGCAATCTAATAAATTAATTTTTTCAAAATTTATCGTGCTCACAGAGAGACATACAGACAGACATACAGACCTAAACTAAATTCCAAGATCGTTAGTCAGACATTTATGATAAAAAGACTAAAAGTGAGCCCATTATGAGAATTTCTGAGCACACATTTTGTCATGATAGAGAAGGTTTGTCTTATTAGAGAAGGTATTAGATATGTGTAAAATTTGACAACCAGCCCCCTCCCCAGTTTTTTTTAAATATCGACCTTATAAGACCCCCTGAATCCTAAAAATAGGTTTTTACTAATGTGTCTGTCTGTCGGTCTGTCTGTATGTATTTATGCCTATCTGTCCGTCACCACGATAACTTAAAAAAAATCAATCTAATATATTGGCCTCTAGTACACTCTTTTAGTGACTTAAAATAAAGGTCAAGTTCGTTAGCCAGCCATTTTGCATAAAAATTTGAAAAGTGAGCGCCTTTTGAATATTTTTGAGACTATTTTTTCAAAATTCAAGAATTCTCTCTACGGTTATTTATAGTATTTAAAAAGTAGAACAATTTATCTAATGCCATTTTCATGAAATTAAAAATGATTAGAGTTGTAGCATTTACAAAATTCCCAAAAACACACGTAAGTAAACCTTTTAAGCCAATTAACGGACGATCTGAAAAAATGGCAAAAGAAGAAAAAGTTTGATTTCTAAATGCCCTAAAATATTATAATAACACATTTCGAATTTTCTTGATGAATCAGAAATTTAAATTTTGGCAGCATGCAAAATAATGGAATATGCAAAACTTACATTTTTACAGTATTTCGAATATTCTCAAATAGAATAATGCATTTTCAAAAAACATATATATTCTGCTTCATAGACCATATGTGTAAAGTGTAAATCATAAAGAAAACATTGGAAATGAGCAAAATCAGTTTATGAAAAAACGACAAAATTTGCAATAAAAAGTTTAATAACAAATTTGTTTTAAAAGAATGCGCATTTTATTAAATGGGACAATGATACTTTGGCTGTTTTAATACCAATGCAAGTTACTAATTATAATAATCTACATTTATGGGAATGATATAAAATTTCAGGGATAAACTCGAGTACAATGCACGAGAAGCGTGATGAGAACGTGTTCGTTGAAGCCGAAGGAGCTTTAACAAAAGAGAATTCACAATCACCAAATTACTGTTGTCGATACTTTCGCCTTAATTTTTAAAAAGTCTATGCAGGAAGTTCGAGCGCGTAGCGCGAGATAAAAATATTATCAAGCGCGAAGCTGGAGAATTGCATCATTTGCCCAATTTGCCTCTTTAACCCCTATTTTAAAATTAATTTTTTCCAGTGTTTTCAAAGAAGTTCCCTTTTTCGTCTTTGTCTGAATTTATAAAAATATGTATGTATGTTTCTCTCTGAACATGAAAACTTTTGAACGAAGTATTTTACTACTTTAGCCTTTGAACTAGCCTTTGAATACAAGTTTAAAATGTTAGAGTATTTTGAAAAATTTCGAGAAGATTTTTTTCCAAGATTGGAAAAAATTTTGAATTTTTTTTTTGAAATCGAAACTTCAAATTTTTATGACACAAAGAATAATTAAAAATTCTATTTTGCTATCAAACAATGAATTATGAGCAAAATATGAGAAGACAAAAATTGTGCCCCCAGAAAAATCTCAGCCTTTGTTACAGGGTCGAAAACTTCTGTTATAAACTCTTTTTATTAACATATAACACAAATTAAAAAATGAAATTTTTGAAAAAACGACACAAGCTACAATATCATATTATTATATTTACCGATAGATTTAATTATGACCGCCGAAGTGAAAACCAAAGTGTAGATAATTTTCATCTTCGCAAACTAGAGAAAAAAACTCATGAATGCTGCAGTGAATATTTTAGTTAACAACATTGAGTGATGAATGTTCCATTGCGCCATTAGAGTACATATCTCCTTATCTCAGGTATATGTCAGATAAACGAATTATAGGCGTCAAGGTTGTTTCTCTGCGATATTTCAATTATTATTTATTTTTCTTATCATAAAATTTGGTTCAGGATTTAACTGTCTTTTACAAAAAATTTTTTTGATGAAAATTAATTTTTTTAACTCAAATTCATTTCTTCATTTTCGTTTGACAGTTAAATATTTTATAGGTGGATCTACACTGCAGTCCCGCTGTAAACACTTAGGACCGTGTCAATCATTTCTGTTAGAGTATCAGTTAAAAAATATTTTTTGTTGTATTTTTGCCATTTTGTTGTTAGGATATTATAATGAACATGAACATTTTTGTTCGGAAACATTTAATACGGTCAATGAAATTAACAAATTCGAACTCAGTTTTAAGCATTTTTCCATTTCAAGTAATAAGAAACAAATTAAAAATCAAAGACTAGAATTCTTGAATTTTGAGCTGTTTAAATTTTGAATTTTTAACTTTTACAAATTATAGAGTTTAAAAAATTCAGAAGCAATTCCAGCAATGTAAATTCACGTTATCATTTTCCAAGCTCTAAACTAAAGAATCAACCAATGAACTGTGGAAATTTCAAAATTTTATTATTTTAAAGAATTTCAAGCTGGAAACATTGAAAATTGAAAAATTAAATATTTTTAACTGAATACTCCGTAGATTAGAAGTTATATTATTTTTATTTCCAATAGGTAAAACATCCTTAAAAAGCTTTACAATTTTATTTCCAAATCTTGGGAAATCTAGAATTTGTTTAAAATTTTTTCCAATTAAAGTTATTTTTGAAGTTTTTCAGAACTTCTAAATATTTTAATAAGTATTAAACTGTAAAAGATCAATTTTTCTTATAAAAAAATTCTCCCTTGAAATGCTTTAATTTTAATTTTTCAATTCTTTTAGTCTGCATTTTGAAATTCTTCAAATAAACAATGTCAGATTTAAAATAAAAATCTAAGTTGAAAAATTTCTATTAAAAAAATAAGTTCTGTAAAATAGACTCTTCGGAAGATAAACGCTTCTTTTTTTTCCTTCGAAATGTTCGTAATGCCTGGTTGTAGCTAGTTGCGCAACACATAACCTAAAAACTGAGTGAAAGCGAACTGAAGCGAATGTTCTGCGACATTTTTGCCACTGACTTTGCGACCCTCGACCACCTTGTCATCTATAACGGGAATTTTTCTTGCGAGATTACAGTGTGTTTTATATATTTTTTTAAACTTAATAATTTCAATTGAAAAACTAATTGCTCCATTAGTGTTTGAAAATTGATACTTTGTAGCTGAAAATTTGAAAATTTCTTTGAAAATGTATATATTTGGTTGTAAATTCGTCTTTTTCAGTAGAAAGCAAGGAAGGTTACCGAAGTGTCCGCCGCCGATTTGATTTTTTCTAAAACTGTTATGGTACACTAAAACAAATAATTAAGTCTCAACCATTTTTAACTGAAGCGATGGGAATGCAATTAATGAAATTGATTTATAACAAAATGAGTCTTCTTTAAACTTTTTTTGAGTCTCAAAAGAAAGGACGAGTTCGTTAATAATCTCTTCTTAATCGGAAGCGTACTTTTTTGTTTATTCGTGAAAAATAACATTGATAAAAAAGTTGTAGAAAAACGATTCAAGGTAAAAAAATTGATAGAAAAAAGTTATTCACCCAAAAAAGAGATAAAAATTTGTAATAATTTATTACATTCTTATCATTTCTGATTGAGCAAGTACTATAATTTTTAATGTTCTTTTTTACGACTAAAAACAAAAACTACATGTCCTTCCGAAAAGTGATTAATTATAAATTTGTGGATCTTTTCACGGCGGGCAATTTTAGTTTATTAATATTTTCCGTATTTTGCATAGTTTGACCAAAGAATTACATTTTTTGATTTTCAATTATTTTTCTTACGATCAAATTTAGAATTTTTAACTTTTGGACAAAAGTAAAAAAGTTGTTATGATTTTGAATTTTCATGCAGAGTAACTAGTTTATTAACTCTTTGTGTCTTGCTAGGGCTTAAAAAAGTGTGATTTGGACGTGAATGCAAATCACACTAAAAGACGTAACAAATCTAAAAGAAGACTTTAACCACTTGCCTTAAAAAATATCACCTTTCAGAATGCCCCCTTTCATCGACGCACGTCACATATATAAACCAAAATCCTATTCTTAGCATCACAGAAAAATCGAAGATGAACTTTACATCGATTTCCGATGAAAGGTTCCCTGCAAGAAAAATTAACTTTGCAGGATCAACTTTTAAAATGCATGAAAAAAGGATTTTAGTTTTTAAGGTATTTCAGAAAATATGGATTTACAAAATCTCTTGTACAAATCGAGCGGGCAGCGCGAGTGTCACGATGAGAATATGTACCTCAAAGCCTATAGAGCTTTGAGAAAATTAATCTTCAACTAAAATTTATTAGGTAGGAAATTCCGAAAGTGATAAGGTTGATCAACTTTCACATGAATATACACACTGGGCTTTTAGATATTTTTATTTAACTCTAAAAATATGGTAACGTTAGTAAATTCAATTCTAGTACGAGAGCATTTATCTGCTTTTTGGTGCTTTCCGAAGAATGTATTTAACGGAGACGCCTATAACAGGGAAGATGACTTTTTTGGCATAAAAAATGAAACAGTTGTTTCTTGACACTATACAGAAAAGACCCGTTTATTGCAAGGCTTCTGAAATGAATGGGTCCCATTTATCGCGGAATGAGGAGAAATTTCACTGGCTCCCACGACTTCATTGGAAGGCAGGCGCCATTCAGTGAGAACAGCTGATTAGTCCACTCATTAGCGATGTGAGCTTGCAATTGTTTCTACGCACGCATTCTAGATAACGTCGAAATACGTACTACAATCTTCAGTTTGAAATCAACCCAGTTCCGTCTTTTCAGCTATTGGTTTATCGAAATATGTGGAAGTAAAGAGTGGGGGTAAGGTATCATGCGATAAACGGGTCCCGAATCTGGCAATAGACGAAACCTGCGATAAACGGGTTCTGTAATAATCGAGTCTTTAATGTACTTCAATTCAATGTGGAAATACAGAAAAGGAATATGATTTATATTTTCAAGAACCATTCAAAGAATCGTAAATTGAAATTATTGAAGATGATGATGATGACAGCCAAATCAATTGAACCGGAGGGAATGACAGAATTTGTAATTAAAAAATTTAATGATGCTCTTAATATTGGGTTTATTGTTCATGGCCGCAGGTGGGCTCTAGAAGCCTAAAGGAATAAGATTAACCTTAAAACGACCTCCGGGGTAGTACGCTACCCCATTCAAAGTTGAAGGTGCGTTTCTGACTAAGGGCATGTCATCGTTTTTTTGTGTGAATTCCCTGCGGACGTGAATATTGTATGGGGCAGCGTATTTCCCCAGTGGATGGTTTAAGTTTGAGAATTCTCTCAGTAGTTTTTTGGGTAAATAGCAAAAATCTTAAAAAATACTAGTCAAGTTGATTATTAAATTTCAGATTTATTATAAATAATCCAAAATGTTTATGAATACTCAAAAATGAGGAAATAATACTTACAATATGACTATTTATTTGACAGCAAAGCAATTAGAGCACAGGACCGTCCTGTGCTCAAATTCGGCTAATTGCTCTAGTCGCTATAATTGCTTCTGGGGGCTAAAGCGTAGGCTTTGGACCCCCTTCGTCGTCTAGGGTGTTCAATTTCCACCTCGTACTCTGGAAGAGTCTCAGCGGCCCATGCGGTGAACACTAGCCTAGCAAGGGAATTTTGCAAATTCGGAGAGTCGTGGGACCGGTACCTCTAGAAAAAAATTCTCTTAGTACTTAAAGCAGTTGCTCTTAGTGGTTTAGAGCTCACCTTAAACTGTAGACCCCCTCCCGCCACTCAGTAAGTGTGTGGGGAGTGTTTAAAGGAATAGGGAAGAACGTGCAAGAAAAATCTAAACTCTTAGGGGACACATTAAAGGTTTCCATTTCATTGTTTTTAAGAAAAAGCAAAAAATTCTTTTGTAACAATAATAATTCACCTAGCTATAAAAGTGTTTTTAGCAATCATTGAACTTGAAGGATTTCTTCATTCTCAAAGTAAACGTTAAAGAAAAAAATGACAAAAATTTTAAAGGTGATTAGAATCAAAAAGAGAATAGTAAATATCTCAATTAGCCCGACAGTTATAGACATTTAAAAAAAAATATTCGGGTTTTTTTTAGAAACAAAGCACAACATTCAAATACGCATACATTTTTGGAAAAAATTCTGTTTGAAAATCAGAAAAATACGTATCGCCTAATTGCTTCTAAAAAACAACGTATTTCTTCCTTGAGAGATCCTGCGATTTCAAGTTTATAGCGCTACCTCATATGAAATGGATTCGGTCAGCTTATTGTTATATTATGCATTAAAAGAGAGGAAAGGGACTTTATTGACGATTGCCGAAATTCAGTACAAGTCGTAAAAGTAGATCTTACGACAGGGCGACTTAAGGTTTGCTCTACTGGCCTGAAAAGCAATCGAATTTATGTATCACTTGCATAAAATATTGAAAAAATTATCCATATATTATTATATTCAGCAATACAAATTAGGGTAACCGCCGAAGTGAAAACAAATGTATAGATAATCCACATTTTGTCAACGTAAAAAAAACTAAATTAATAATTGAGTCAATAATTTGGTTACCAATTGTGTGTAATGAACATTCCATTGCCTCATTCCACATTCCATACATGTGAGATAAGAACATCATAGGCGCCAAGGTTGTCTTTCTGCGTCTTTTCTATCATTATTTCTTACTTCTATTAACATAATTACGATTATTTACATTCGTGGCTCAATAAGAAGGTATTTGTTTTATAAGAAAATTGAGTATGGCGTCGTTGTTAATAAACACTATAACTTTCAAAACCATTAGCCGTTCGAATTCCCCTTTAGTACACTCTTTAAGGCCTACTAAGAATGAAAGACTTCTTTAGCAAGCCATTTTTGACCAGCAGTTGCAATTTTTTTCTATCGAAAACATTTTAAGAAAAATAGATAAATTCATTTTCCTACCAAACATATTTGTTCCAGAATATATTTTTATGAGATGTATAGTTTTCGTTTTGATCAAAGTTATTTAGAAAATGTATATTTCATTCAAACTATGCGAGCCGCTATTTTATTTTAGTGCAAATTTCTTATATTGTTTATAATACCAAAGTGAAAAATAAAGCTGGGGTGAAGTTCGTCTACTGGACAAGACCTTATTTTAATTGGGGTCATTTCGTCAACTGCGCGGTTTATCATATTTAGTTTTGCTCTCAGATTATTTTGCTATGTCTTGGGTTGCCACAGGAATATAGCTCTTCTTTTTCATTCGCAATCTAATTTAACATCCGGATTGCACGACGACCTTAGCGCGTGGAATCAGGCTTCCCAGTAGGCAAGAGAGGGAATAACTGGCAGTGATCCCAAATTTGGCATGTAGAAGTACTGCTTTTAAGCTAGTTATGCGTAAGAGAAACACGATGCAGCAAATTATTTCCATGGTAACGCGTTGTTGCATCGTGTTCCTCTTAAGCATCCTAGTGTAAGAGCAGTACCTCTACATGCCAAAATTGAGATCACTAATAACGCGTTGCTACGTGCCGAGTTGTTTGGACAATAGGGCATTTTTATAATTATTTGCTCAATTAACTCGACAGGTAGCAACGCTTTATCCTCTCTCTTGCCTACAAGACTGGCTGGGTCCACACGCTAAGCTCATTGTGCACTCCGCACGATCAGTTGGTGTTCCGGCCAAGTACTTCAAGAAAAGGAGGGCCTGGAAAATATTTGCGTTAGATGATCATAATACAATATATTCTTGGGTTAAAACTGGAATATAGCTTTTGGTTTTCACTTGAAATCTAATTGGTGTATTGGCAGGGAAAACCTGTGTTAGAAATTCGAAATGAATGATCTGATTAGTTCCGGCTGATAGTCAGTTTCTATCTGTATTTCTTCTTAAAATAAAAATTCACAAAGCTAAAATAGTCAATTTTGTCACTATATTTGTTTATATATTGTTGCTCTGTGAAAAAAATTAAAAGAAAGCAAACCACAATTCTCTTCAAAAGTAATTGCTGAGCATTTCTAAAAAAAACTTTTAAATCGGTTAAGAAATACAACCTGTGGGCGATTATGAACAGTAAATTCCTATTCCAGACCAATGTGCGTGGGCCGACTTCCAATTCGCACCTGGGATAACGCATTCATATTGAAATATTTAAGAAGCACTGAATAGAGGATCTTCGAGAATCTAATAAGTATCTCATTGAGTCCGTTTTAAGACCTCCAAACATGCTAAAATTGAAATTTGTGCAGATTTTGTGTAGTTAGATAGTACTTATATTGAATTAATCCTCATCAGATCCTCGTAAATACTCCTAGGCTAGCAAATTCAAGAGAATAAAAAGAGCACTTATATTTCGATTCGGGACATTATACAAATAGGAATTTTTTGATAAATTTTTAAAATATGTTAAAAAAGCTATTGTGATTTATGTTCTATAAATAAATTCTTTATTCCGCAAGATAGTAAGTTTTAACGATTGACAGAGAAACTAAACTACTTCCGTTTAAACTACAATGTCAATTTAAAATATGCATTGGAATTAGAAAAAGGAAGTTTATTTGTATTGAAATTTTCAAAAATGTATTGAAATTTTTTTAAGACTTAGAATTTAAATTTCCCGGTGTTTACGAAACATATTAAATTAAATTATTTGTAATTATCAATTAATTTTCTGTGTATTATATTTATTTAATGAGGAGGGATTAGCATGAAAATTCTAAGAAAAAGAGCATTTACGTCAACTTAATGCAGAATTCGTAAGAGATAGAGAGAAATCACCCACGATCGCAACGCAAGCATTGAGCTTCATTAGATTGCGTGAAAGCCGTTTGGCCAGATTCAGACATTTTGTTTGTATTCCAAACAAAGAATCCCTGCATATTCCAATAATGAACAAATGTCACTACCATTAGATACTGATAACACAATATGTTTTCGGGTTATTATATGCCATTTAAGAAACACTTTATACTACCACTGAAGGAGTGTGGGGGGGGAGTAGATTTGGTTTTAAATTAATATTTTTTATTTGAAAATTCAACCAATAATTTCGTCGTTAAAAATGCACTTTTTTAGTAGAAAATTGAACTGCTTGTTTGAGAGTTTAACCAATTTGCCAAAACTTCATTTTATTGGTTGAGAATTAAACGATTTATTAAAAATTAGGGTTTTTATTAAAAATTGATTTATGCACCCGGAAGTTTAATTAGATGATTTTATGTTGATGGTTGATCGTTTTAAGTTGAAAATTGAAGCATTACATTTTTTATTAACACTTCATCATTCTTGGTTAAAAATTTAACTTTTTTGTTAAAAATTAGACTTTTTTCAAAACCTAAGTTCACTGTTCGAAAATTAAACTACTTTTTTAATGCATTATTGTTTTGGTGTACAATTTTTTGTTTTAAACTGAAAATTCAATTTTTCTATGTCTGCATAAAAACTGATGATTTTTATCGACAACATGCATCTTGAGGACGATTCTTTATTTTAATTTAATTGAAAAAGGATATAAATTTAAACAAAAATATTGTGGACACCTATAGGCAAATAAAAGTCGGGTTTTCTTTTATTTCCTGTAAATTATATACACATTAATGTTGAGTTGTTTATTCATAAAATTAACAAAGACTACCACATTAGAATTTTTGACCAGTAGGAATTACTGACAAGAACATCAGCTAAAAATTTCTGAGATGAGGATTAGTTCTTCTTTTTTATGGAATTAATTATACACAGTCTTTAGTGTATCGTAATCTTCAACAATTTCCGTAAAACTGTTTGGAAAGCTGGGCTGAGATTTGCCTACTAGACATTCTTTCATTTCATGTGCTGTCATATTCTCAACTGCACCGCTTACCATATTTATTTTAATTCTCGAATGATTTCTATTTGTCATATATATTCCACGAAAAATTCCACTATACTCTAATATTGCAAAAACGTCACCATTTGATGTAGATAAAACAATATGCTCCCTGGTTGGCACGGGTACAAATCTACCTTTTTCTACTCGCAATTGAATTCTTTTATCGGCTGCAAAAACGTATCTTCGAAATTCAAATCTCCGGGCCTTATTTGACTGAGGAATAAGGCGAATAAATCCGAGTCGGTCAAGTGGATATCCTAGTACTTCATTAGAAGGAGGCTTGCCAGGAGGAGACGTGGACCTGGCACGAATAAGAGTCTCGTTAGAAGTAGAAGACGGATCAGAACATTGCTGCTGGTCAAAAAGAAGAGGACCAGGATTAAAATTCTGTAGTGAATCGTGATTTGCAAAAGCCTTGATGAAATTTTGTGGGAAGATTGGGTGATTTTTACCGAGAGGACAGTCCCTCTTTTCAATTAGGGTCATACTCTCAATTTCGCCGTTCCTCATATTAACTTTTGCTCTCGAATGATTTTTATCCGTCATATATATTCCACGAAGAACACCGTTATAATGTAATATTGCATAGATATAACCATTGGATGTTGATAATACAATATGTTCTTGGTCTGACAGGGGCACATATCTACCACTTTCATGTAGTATTCGAAATTGTCTGTCAACACGAAAAACGTATTTTCGAAACTCAAAAAGCTGGTTTGAATTTGTGCGGGGAATAAGCCGAAGGTATCCTAGTTGTTCAAGAGAACATCCAAGTACATTGAGGGGAGGAGACCAAACAGCAGACGATCTGGACCTTGCGGGAAGAGGAGGATGTTCTGGGGCAGTCCGCCCAGGTGAAATTTGTCTGCCAGAAGAAGTAGAAGGAGCAGGATTGCCTGCTCTATTATGATTCACCTCGGACTGTAAACTGAATTCTGCAAAAAGAAATAAAAATTTACATCTTTGGCTGGAATAAAAGCTTCTTTGTAAAAAGCATTTATCAAGGCAAAAAAATATAAAATGAAAATAAAATAAAATGTTTGGCCGGCAGGAACATCTCCGCAACTGCGATTCTCTCTTCCCGGCACCTAAAAATCAACACCCTCTCATTTTTCTTTTCTCTTTTTTATTTTTGACCAGAGGGAAGATAATTTTTTTTAGGACAAAAAGGGAAAAAGTTTTTTTTTTCAAATTGAAATGAGAATATCTTATGGTCGTCGTCCAACTTTGGTCATTATATTCTTGGTTTTTTTTTCAGGAAGTCTTCATATATTTATGACTTGATATTTTTTGACGTAATATGTATATATATATATATATATATATATATATACATATAAATTAAATAAAATAAATATAAGTTATAGATATATTATTATATTCACCAATGGAATTGAGGATGACCACTGAATTAAAAACAAAAGTATAGATAATCTTCATTTTCTCAAAGTAGAAAGAAAACTGATTAATCCTGCAATCGATAATTTGTTTAACCAGCGTCAGTAATAAATTTTCCGTTGCGTCACAAAAGTACAAATATCTCCTTATCTCGCAAATATGTGAGATAACGGCATCTTAGGTGTTCCTATTGTCTGTGTGCGACGTTTCAATCATTATTTCATTTTTTTTCAATTTCATATATTTTTAAATTTTTTGGACTCACTGATTCAGAATACATGTTTTCTTAACCAAAAGAACAAACAACTAAAATTTCTGGAAAATTATAATAAACATAACTATTGCGTCACTGGTTGAAAATGATTATTTTTTGTTTGATAATTCAAAAATATGTTTCAAAAAGTTATGTTTTGTTTGTAACTCGTAAATCTAGTATAATTTTTAAAAATTATCAAATCCGGAAAATCATAAATTTTCACCACTTAGTGAGGAACAAACCCAAGTCGAAGTATAGGTCCTTTTGATATTCTCCATGATCCTGAATAAATTTATTTTTGGATCTCCTTAGTACTCATCATCCTTTTCTGATTCTCTCAGGTTTTATTTAGTACAAATTTAATCCTCTTTTAGTCTCTTTAAAATGTTTGCAGTATTTTTCAATTTCACGTTTACACCTCTTGTAGTCTCGACAGAATTTGAATTCCAATTTTAATACTCTATGAACTCTGCATAATTCTAAATCATAGTTAGAGGTTTTAAATGTGAATATATTTAAATTTACTGCATACCTTATTATAAGAATATATTTATTCAAGTTCTGGTTAATTAAAATTATTTTGAAATTATATTGCAAGATGTTTGGACAAAATAATATAATGGTGAATAAATTACATCGTGAGATTATTATTATCAAAAGTATAAATAAATTTTTCAAACAAATGCATTAATGATGTATTTTTCGACTTTTCCAACATTTTCAACAACTTTTTCGTTGTCATCTACCCAAATAATGCATAAGTTTATTAAATTTGTTTAAAAGATCATGGGATGTATCAACTTATTATGAATTTTGCTGAAATTATAATGAAGTTTCAAGTTAAAAATACTTACATAAAAAAAAGGAATTTTTTCGTCAACAGATGCTCGAATAATGAGTTTCTTTGTTAAATTAGTTTTAAAAAATTATAAGACTTAACAACTACTCATAAGTTTTGATGAAGTTGCTAATTAAAAAAGTTTATAATAAAAAAAGGAATGTTTATGTTAACGAATGGCCGATTAATGTATTTTTTCATTGGATTTGTTTTAAACAATCATTAAATTTATCAAATATTTATAAATGTTTTTAAACGACCATGAAATTCTCAATTAAAAGGACTGGCATTGAAAAAAAATGAATTTGACTACCGATGAATGCCCAAATAATGCATTTCTTATTAGGTTTTTTTTAAATCATAAGATTAATCGACAAATGATGAATTTTGCTAAAATTATCATGAAGTTTCTCATGGAAAAAATTGCTGTCGAAAAATTCATGACTAATGCATTTGTTTGTTAATCTTTTTCGAAATTTCGACAGTAATATTCTCGAGATAAAATTTCTCAATTATCATGTGCTTTCTATCAATATTTCTCCCAATATAACTAAAAAATTGTAAAATTATGGCAAATCGTCCAAAAAATTCTTTTAACAAATAATTTGTCTAAAAATATATAATTTTTTCCTTATATAATATTGGAGCATTTTTTCAATAATGTTAATCTATAAAACTTAGGCGATGCAAAAATTGAAATTTGTGCACATTTTGTGTAGTTAAATAGTACTTATGTTGAATTAATCCTCGTCAGATCCTCGTAAATTCTCCGAGGCTAGAGAATTTAAGAGAATAAAAAGAGGACTTATGTTTCGATTCGGGACATTATACAAATAGGAATTGTTTGATAAATTTTCAAAATATGCTAAAAAGGCTATTGTGTTTTATATTCAACAAATACATACTTTATTCCGAATGATAGTAAGTTTTAACGATTTATAGAAAAACTAAACTACTTCCGTTTAAACTATAATGTCAATTTAAAATATGCATTGGAATTTGAAAAAGAAAGTTTATTTGTATTGAAATTTTCAAAAATGTATTGCAATTTTTTTTAAGATTTAGTGTTTGAAATTAAATTATTTGGAATTAGCAATTAATTTTCTGTGTATTGTATTTATTTAATGCGGAGGGATTAGCATGAACATTCTAAGAAAAACCGCATTTACATCAACCTTATGCGGCATTCGTAAAAGATAGAGAGGAATCACCAACTATTGCTCGCCGAGCATTGAGCTTCATTAGGTAGCGTGAAAGCCGTTTCGCCAGATTCAGACGTTTCTTGTGAAGTGCATATTTCCGACAATTTATAATGAATCAATTTGAGAATGTCAATGCATCTTTTATTTATTAGTGAGAAACAACTGATAGTTTTTACCTTTTTCTTAACATACTTCTGAACAATTTCATAACACGTTTCATGCGTATCTCAGGTTTTAAACATTTTCGATGATATTTACTTCGTTTATGGGAACTTATTTCTTTAAAACTCATTCATTAATCAAAACTCATTTTTTAGTTTTTATGCTTATTATTAAAACGATTTAAAAATATTTAAAAGTATTTATAAAAATATCACAACTAATCAATTTTTTTTTGCTTGCCCACACCTTCGCGCATTGAATCAAAGAAATAATTACACGAAAAAAATTGTTTACTAAATACCAAAAGAAAAAGAATCAAAAGTCATTTGCTACAAAGATTGATTGAAAGAGTGTACCTCAATTTTTTTGTCACCGTAGCAACATTTTCTTAGATTTAAAATTACATTGATTTGCTAATCTTTTGAAATAATTTTGAACTGACTTTGGGGTGCAATGATTACTATGTCTTGGACTTTAATTTTTCTATTACATTAATGATACACATTTTGCAGTGAATCGGAATTTGCAACTACTTCACTAACACGATCTGGAAAGAATGGATTTCTTCTGCCTACTTGACACTCCAACATTTCATCTGGAGTCATGTTCTCAACTGCGCCGCTTATCATATTAATTTTTACTCTTAAATGATTTCTTTCGGCCCGATATATTGCACGAAGAAGCCCACTACACTCTAATATTGCAAAAACATCACCACTGGATGTTGACAAAACAATATGCTCTCGGTTTGGTACGGGAACATAGCTACCCCTTTCTTATAGCATTCGAATTTTTTTGTCGATAGGAAAAACATATCTTCGAAACTCGAACTGCTGGATCTTATTTGTCTCAGGAATGAGCCGAACGTATCCAAGTTGTCCAAGTGAATATCCTAGTAGTTCATGAGAAGGAGTCCTGTCTGGAGGAGAATTGGACCTAACACGAATGCGAGACACCTCAGGAGCAAAAGATCGGTCAGAAATATTTTGTCCGGTTAGAATATTAGAATCTGGATTACGAATTTGTAGTGAATCGTAACTTTCTTCAACTTTAACAAAAGTGTATGGGAAGATTGGATGAAGTTCGCCTACTGGACAATTCTTAATGTCAACTCGGGTCATCATCTCAACTGCGCTGCTTATCATATTAATTTTTATTCTCGGATTATTTCTTTTTGTGCTATATATTCCTCGCAGAACACCGCTACGCTCTAATATTGCAAAAACGTCCCCATTGGATGCTGACAATACAATATATTCTTGGGATGGCAGGGGAATATAGCTCTTCTTCTCCAGTCGCAATCTAATTGGTATACCGGGAGGAAAAATGTATCTTCGAAATTCGAATCGAAGGTTCTGATTTTTTCGGGGAATAAGCCGAAGATATCCAAGCTCTCCAAGTGAATATCCAAGCACTTCAAGAAAAGGAGGCCTGCCAGGTGGTAACCTGGTCCTATCACGAAGCGGGGGCTCCACAGTAGAAATACGGTTAGGTGAAAGTTGTCCGCGAGCAGAAGAAGTGGAAGGACCTGGATTGCGTTCGCTATTTGGATTCCAGACAGACTGTGAACTGCAGTCTGCAAGAAGAAATAGAAGATTCTTTCTTTTTTTCTCCAAACACTTGTATCTTGTATACAAGGGTAGTTTAACGAGTAAAGTAAGAAACAAAGAAAAAACGCCTTTTTCATGCAAAATTTTCCTTCATTTTTCAACCTAATATCCTTTGACTTCTCCACATTTTGTTTAGTGCTTTTTCAATCTTTTTACACCCTCATAAAAGTAGGATGTTTTCTAGCCTTTCTTCTTCACCATGAAAAAGCACCTGCTCACACATCCGCAATTTCGACGGCAAAAGTGAATGCATTAGAGTTTGAACTTTTGCCTTGTCCACTCTATTTTCCGGATTTTCCTCCTTCTGACATTTTGTAAATTCTTAACCTTAAGATTTTGGTTTGGGAGGAAAAGATTTGGCTTGGGGGGAAAGATTTTCGTCCGATGAGGAGGTCGTAGCCGCTGTAGGTGAATATTTAAAAGTCTTCAAAACTTCCTACTTTTCCGAAGATATAAAAAAATTGGAAGGTTATGTGCAAAACTTAAAAAAAATTTGCATGAAAAATGCATTTTTCTGTTTCTTTTACCTTACTTATTGAACGACTCTTGTATTTTGCTGGATTTGACGTTCCTATGGAGAAAGCATCTTTCTGATGATTCAATAAAAATTGTGTGAAAAAATTTAGAAATATAATCATTCTTTGGAATTGAAGAGAACATTAGTCATAATAGTAATACACATTGGACACATATAGTTAATTTTGGTTGCATTTTGGGTAAGAGATTATTCTGATGTCAAATAAATGTATTTTTAAAAAATCATTAATAACCAACTTTCGGTTAAAATCGGTTTTACTGAAAAATTTTTTTTAACTTTTAAATGTGTAAAGTGCAATTATCATATTTGTATAGCTATCAAATTATTCGCTTCTACATTAGAATTATGTTCAATAGTTGAGTTAACATATTCTAACCGATAAAATCACTATTTCCCTTAAAAATAAGTTTAAAATCTTTTATTAAATGATTCGACAATAATTATTTTTGCCTTGTTAAATGAATTAACCTAAAGTACATAAACAAAATAGTTAGAATTCTGTATGGTGGGTACTGAACCAGGAAAGCGCGGAAATGCCCGGGAATTGTTGCGGGACTAGAAAACTTTCTTAAATTTTCAAAAAAGCGACAGAAAATAGGACGTATTTAATTTTACAAAAAAGCTGTGCAAATACTCGTATTTATAGAGTATGGAAATCCATGTTAATAAATTTTAGTCACAGGCTGAATGATTTTTTCCTCTCTGACCCCTATTTCAAGAATTCATTTTTTCTACAGTTTTTAACGAAGTTCACCTCTTTCTTTTTTTTTTATTCTAAACTTGTTCAAATTTGATAGAACCCAATAAGATAATCCAACTATCTTAGCTCGAAATTGTATTCTTTTTGGTAAGAATTTTATCCTTTTAGATTTATAGCAGTTCTCTTACAATTTTTTTTTAGTTTTGGAAATTCAACCTCTTGGTTACAAAAATCTTCGTCTCTTTTGATTAAAAGTTCTACTATTTGTACGTTAATTTAATTGTTTGTTAAAAAAATTATTTATTAGTGCATCAGCCAGTTATTTTGTATGAAAATGTGAAAAGTTAGAGCACTTACAAAATATTTTAGATTATTTTTGTCCATGATTTGAATATTCTACGTACGACCTTTCGTATTATTCAGACATTAAATAGGAAATAAATGTAAACACAAAAAAGATCTACAAATTCATTATTGAGAACTTTTAGATTTGAAGCTACACGTTTGTAGTTAATTAGTTTAAATAACTAAATTGTTTTTGAATTAAATCTGAATATTTGATTTTCATATTTTTCTCTCGAGCTGCATAATAAGAATTTGTTGGTTTAGGTCGAAAGAGGATTAACAAAAGAGAATTCACAATCTCAAAATTTCAGTAGTCGATTATTTGACATTTAATTTTAACAATCCCAAGTGGGGTGCGAAGAGAATGTGTCCGCGTAGCATTTAGACATTTAAATATACATTATATGGTTATAAGTTATAGATATATTATTGTATTCACCAAAACAATTAAAGATGACCGCCGAAGTGAAAACGAAAATATAGATAATCCTCATTTCCTGCGTAGTAGACAAAAATCTTATGAATGCTGCAGTGAATGATTTCGATTCACCACTGGAAGTAATGTATATTGCATTGCATCATTATAGTGCAAATATATCCTTATCTCACTCACCTTTGAGATAACGTTATTATAGGAATCAAGTTTCTGTTTTTGGATATTTGCATCATTCATTCTTTTTCTTCATACATTCATTATGATTTTTGCATCCGCAGTTCAATGAGAGGATATGAATTTGATATTTTAAACCAATACAAAATTTTCAGCTTTGTTTAAAACTTTTTGCTAAATGATCTTCCTTCCATATGTTAGGTTTTAAATAAATTCAATAATATTTTCCAAACATATTTTAAACAATATTTTTTCATTTCGCATCACTTTGTCTGTCTATGTCTGCCTATGTCTGTCCCTAAAAGAATACGCCACACCAGTAACATTATTAAAATTCTGTTAAAGATTTTGGCATATACTGGGCAAAAACAAGGAAAAAAAAGTTTTTAATACCATTTTAAATTGAATTGTTTATCTTTTGATTTAATGCCGATCCGAGATCATTTTACAAAGGTTATTATATCTTATCTAATAATTTTCTTGTTTAGTTAATGATATACAGTTTTCAGCGAATCTTCTTTTGCAACGACTTCAGTAAAACGATGTGGAAAAGGTGGATTTCTTTTGCCTACTGGACATTGCCAAATTTCATCTGCTGTCATATTCTCTACTGTTCCGCTTATCATATTTATTTTTACTCTTGTATGATTTCTATCAGCCCTATGTATTCCAAGAAAATACCCAGTAATCTCAAGTATTGCAAAAACTTCACCATTGGATGTTGATAATACAATCTGCTCTCGAATTTGCACGGGCACAAATTTATGCCTTCCATTTCGCACTTGAATTCGTTTTTCGACAGGAAAGACGTATCTTCGGAACTCAAATAGTTCATTCTGATTTCCCTGGGAAATAAGACGAACGAATCCAAGTTGTTGAATCGGATGTCCTAGTATTTCATTAGAAGGAGGCCTGCCAGAAGGAGACATGGACCTGGCACGAACAGGAGCCTCTTTAGTAGAACTCGAGTCAGATGAAAGTGGTCTGCCGGAGATAGAAGGGTACAGACTAGGATGACGATTTTGCAGTGAATCGTATTTTGCAATATATTTAATAAAAGTATGTGGGAAGATTGGGTGCGTTTTGCCTATTGGACAATTCCTTATTTCAGTTGGTGTCATATTATCAATTGCGCCACTATACATATTTATTTTTAATCTTGAACGATTTGCATTCGTGCTATACATTCCACGAAGAACCCTGCTATGCTCTAATATTGCAAAAATGTCCCCATTGGATGTTGATAACGTAATATATTCTTGGCCCGGCTCGGGAATATAGCTCTTCTTTTCTACTCTCAATCTTAGTGGTATAGCGGGAGGAAAAACGTATCTTCGAAATTCAAATCGAATATTCTGATTTATGCGGGGACTAAGCCGAAGATATCCAAGTTGTCGAAGTGAATATCCAAGTACTTCAAGGACAGGAGGCCTGCCAACAGGTGACCTGGTCCTACCACGAAGAAAAGGCTTCACATGAGAAGTACGGTTAGGTGAAAGTTCTCTGGCAGAAGAAGAAGAAGCATAATTATGTTCAATATTTGAATTCTCGTCCATATTTGAAATACATTCTGCAAGAAGGAATAGATTGCCAGCAGAAGGAGAAGAAGGACGAGACTGGCATTTTCTTTGAGGGTTCTCATCGGTATGGGAACTGCATTCTGTAAAAAGAAATTAAAAATAGAAAATTTTTTTTCCACGTTTATGTCTTATTTGTTTAGTTGACCTCAACATTTCTTTGTGGAAATCATCCTTACCATGATTTAATCAAAATGACGTGAAATTAGTGACACATTGATTTTTCATTATTTTTATTTTGTAAACTAATAAAATACGGTTTATAAATTTAACTTCGTGGTTACAAGTTAAACGATTTTGTTAACAACATTTTCCTTTGATGAAAAGTTCTACTGTTTGTCGCTAGATGTTAAAGAGGCAATCCCGTGTAGCGGTCCTAGAAAATTGTTTTTTTTTTGCTTAATCAATAGCTTGGTATCCCAAAGACATGCAGTGAAAATCCTAAAGCTATAATTGACCTCCTTATCTCTAAAACAGCGCATTGCCGGTCGGGCCATGATACCGAAATCATAAGATTTTCGAAAGAAACCAGCTCTACGAAAAAGAAGTAGCCTTAATGCATGCTTCCGAAATAGCCCAATAATGATTATTGCCCCTAACATAATTGTCATTATGTAAATCATCAAACATGTTTTTTTCGGTTTCACATTTTTCAAAACTGCCCGAATTATAGCTCAAAAACTTTAAACTTTCAAAATGTTTTTAAATTGTTTATTTTAGACTCATGCGTCAGAATCTAGAAATTAGGATTTCATTTAGAAGCATTTGTATCATACTTTCAGATTACCCTAATAAACCACAAACAGTTTAGATAGATTCGTTATTATTTACATCCCAAAATAAAGCCCTTAAAGTACTCTGATGTTCAGTCTGTTACACAGAATTCTTCTCTTAATCTTTCTTATCTTAAAGTTGAACTATCTGGTTGAAAATTCTACTAATTTGCTAAACAGTATTTTCCTATTCGTAAGCCTAATAGTTTATTATGCACCAAATAGGAGAACTGGCACTTTTTTCACGAGTGTATATTTTCAGCATAAGCCGTATGAGTCAACCTCAGGTAAATTATATAAATATAACTAATTATCATTTTTTACTTTATACATATACGAATGACATATTAGGACAATAAATGATAGATCTATTATTATATTCACCAAAACAATGAATGATGGCCGCAGAGGTGAAAAATAAAGTATAGATAATCCTCATTTTTTTAAAGTAGAGAAAAAACTGATAAGTGATTCAGTAAATAATTTGTTAACAACTGTGAGTTATGAAAATTTCATTGCGTCATTACAGTACAAATATCTTCTTATCTTACATAAATGTGAGATAACGGCATGATAGGCGCCAATGTTGTGTGTCTGCTATTTTTCTATCATTACTTCTTTTTTTATTATCATTATTTTTTTTTGAAACGCTTTCTCGGGTAAACCCAGTTATACATCATAGCCACGAACTAAGTCAAGTGACTGGTGAAATTAGAATGTTATAAGTTAATTCAATACCCTACTGACTCCTAAATGTTCAGGATGTTCAGTGCGTCTTGCGTGCACATTTACTGTAGCTGAAATCACAATGGGATGAATAGATGCATGATTCGCATTCCTCCATATGGTCTTTACTTCATGCCTTAACTCGCTACACTTGTGGATCTTGGTTGTATGGGTTGACTGCAAATTTCGGTCAAGCGGACAAGCAATGTCGATGATGTACACTCTTCCACCTTATTTTTCTTACATCACGATATCAGGTCGATTAGCCCGCATGCAATTATACGTTTGGATACTAACATCCCAATATAAGGTGTAATCTTCTCTTTCTAAAACGGGCATTGGAATGTATCTATAGAAGGGCATCCATTATTTTAAGAGACCTAGGTTAAGGGCAAGTTGTTGATGCGCAATGCCCGCTAAATTATTATGTCTGTGCGGATATTCTCTCTGAGCCATTGCGCGACAGCCATTAACAATGTTTTCGATGGATTCGTTGGTATCTCCAAATTATCGGCACCGGTCTACCACGTCTCGATGTAACACATGTTTGCGATAATTCCTGGAGCTGAAAACCTTTTCCTATATCGCAATGACGAATCCTTCTGTCTCTGGATATAGAACACCCTTTCCGAGCCAAATATTAGATGCCACACTATCCACTTTATTTTGATCTAACGTTTTGGGGTGCTTGCTATGGATGGCTTTCTGCCTCCATAGCATTTCTAATTCCTCTATGGTTTCTGCCCTGATATTCAAGATCCCACCTGAGGGCAAATTTATGGGCGCGTAGTTAAGATCCGCTTGACAGATGGTACTGTAAAACGCAACATTTTGTTTGCTTTTAAAATCGTCTCACATCTGTATAAGTTCTGACTCACAGTTTTTTGACATATACAACGCCAGTACCCCCTATATACTGGGAAGAACTACCCGTTCAATCGCTGAATTTCTGTGGTGCATTCGGTGCCTCGTCATTTCTACGCGAACAATTCTGTTTAACTTTTAAATGTCGATGTTAGATCATTTTATGAACCCGAAGAAGTACGTGAGAATAGGGATGGCATATATTTTGATTGCCACGATTTTGTTCGCCGAGTTAAGAAAACTCTTTATAATCAATCTGAGTCTCGAACTGAAGGCACTCGTTAGGCTTGTCTTAACTATCGTATGCTGAATACCCTTCGATTCAAGAATACCCAGATATTTATCTGTTTCGCCTGCAGCCATTACCTCGATATCATTTTCGAATTCGTTCTTCAACTCTACGGTCCCTAATTCCCCTCTGATTAAATGCACTGTTCTACATTTATCTAGTCCGGACTCGATATGGATATCATTGGAAAACTGCTTTGTGACATAGATCACTTGCTGCAGTTTCTGGGCTGAACTAGCGTACAGCTTCAGATCAACCATGTAATGAAGATGGGTCACTTAATGGGCTTGTTTTAACTATTATTATTAAGTGTTTTTATTGATCTTTTACTCGGGTAAACCCGGTTATGCATCATAGCCACGGACTAAGTCAAATGATTGATGAGATTAGAATGTTATACGTTAATTCCAATAATTTAATACGATGGTTGAAACCTCCTGCGATAATGTTGTAGGTTTATAATTACGAGCAGCCATGAGCGTTGACGGTGACAACAGTCACCTCTGGATCTTTTGTACGTTTAATATTTTTATTAAAAATAATATTTTATTGTATTATTAATTTAAGTTTTTATTATTATATTTAGATTTTATTATTATTATTATAGATATTAATTTTACGTAAGAAGTGAGTATGACGGATTTAATAAAATCTTGCCGTTTTTGGACTTACTGTTTTATCAACTGAAAATTCTTATTAAAAATCTGCCTGCAGTGTAAACACAGCCTCATTGCGCGCAGCTGGCTACGCTTCTAAGTTTGAACGCGCCCACAGCGCGCGATAGGTCGCGCTCGTTCTTTGCATTATCACCATATTTTTAGACCAAATAGTTAAAATCGAAGGTCGAAGCATCTACAAATGTCATTTCGTGAATCCTCTTTCGTTAAAGCTCCTTCGGCTTTAAAAAATACATTCTCACCACGTATCTCCAGTTTCGCACTCGATTTTGACCACAATTTTAACTTTTCCACATTCTGGTTGACACTTCTATATCATATATATATATTACATCTATTCATGTACCCCAGCCCGGGATTGCTTATTTACATATTACAAAATAAAGTACTGCTTTTTCATTTTACCATTACTTAAATATTTTTTAATGATTTTTTATTCAACTTTATCTTCAGCTACCCGAAAAAACGTATTACTTTGATCAACTTTTGTTATTTAAGTTCTCAATATGCATTTTTATTCAATCAAAAGTATTTTAATTTTCTTGTTTTTACAATTAAAAAAAGGGCGCATCCTATAAAACATTTTCAACATTTTATTGAAGCTTGTGTCGCTTTCCAACCCATTTACTTTTTATTTTATTCTTAAAAAATTCTTAATTGAAGATTGGTTCATTTTATTGAAATTACGTTGTTTAATCTGGTTTTAACTATTAAATTTTACGTGTGAATTATCGCAGTTCACCAGATAGCCACGATTTTATATTTTACTAATTTCACATCTTTTGATATTTCCAATGGTTGTGGTCGAGATATCATGTCGGCCAGTTTCAGGCTGCCATACCAGAGATATTTGCATTTTAAAAAATGACTTTATTACCTTTAAACATCTTCTTTTATCTATGAAAGTTTGTTATTAATAAATTAATTTTACTTTGAGAAAAAAATCTTTGAAAAAAATCACTGAAGATGGAAGACTGCCCCTTTAAATTATAAACAACATAACGTAACAATAACCAAGATAAAAAATACTTATTTCTTTGTTCAAAAATCAGCTCTGTATATTTATTTGAATCATTTGTTTATAAAATTAACCAGTAATGTGGATTTACACATATTTATATTTCAAAAAAATAGATATTACTTATCAATCCTTTTTTTGTGTGCACAGACACACACACACACACACCTGCCCATTGAATCTCAGATGTACTGAATGTAGGAATGTTTTTGAATAAATAATACAAGAGAAAGAAAAAAATTCACATTTAGTCGCTATTTTCAATAAGATGCAATCTTTAACAATTAAAATTAAAGTCACTTTTTGGTGTTTCAATTATTTTTCAATCCGACTTTTGATTATAAAGATTATCATGTTTAAGCTTACAATTTTCTATTACATTAGAAATACAAAGTCTGCATTGAATCGTAATTTGAAACAGTTTCGATAAAAAGGTTAGGGAAGATTGGGTAAGATTTGCCTACTTGACATTCTTTCAGTTCATCTGCTGACATATTCTCAACTGCTCGACTAAAAATATTTATTTTCATTCTCGAATGACTTCTTTTTGTCGAATATATTCCACGAAGAGTACCAGTATGCTCCAATATTGCAAAAACATCACCAGTGGATGTTGATAATACAATATAGTACGCTCGGGCTGGCACGGGGATATATGTATTGGTGCCTACTCGCAATCTAATTGGTTTAACGGAAGGAATACTGTATTTTCGAAATTCGAATCTCCGGGTCTGATTCGCGCGGGGAATAAGCCGAATGTATCCTAGTTCTGATAGCGTATGTCCAAGTACTTCATCAGAAGGAGGTCTGTGAGGAGACCTGGACCTGACATGAATAGGTGACTTCTCAGGAGAAGGCGGCCGTTCAGGATAATCTTGGCCGCCAGACGAAGAACCAGGAGTACTTTCGCCATTAGGATTCCATTGAAACCGTAAGGAGTCCTGATTTGCAAAAGTTTTAATGAAATTGCGTGGGAAGATTGGATAATTTTTGCCTAATGGACAATCCTTCATTTCGTTCGGCGTCATGCTGTCAACTTCTCCGTTTATCATATTTATTTTTGCCCTCGGATTATGTCTTTTTGTCCTATATATTCCAACAAGATACCCGCTATTCTCCAATATTGCAAAAATGTCACCATTCAATGATGATAATACGATATATTCTCCAGTTGGGATGCGGCCGCTGCTTATACCGTCTGCTCGCAATCTAATTGGTGCTTTAGTAGGAAAAACGTATCTTCGAAATTCAAATCGAAGGTTAGGATTTGTGCGGGGACTAAGCCGTATATATCCTAGTTCTCTAAGTGTATATCCAAGTGCTTTTAGAGAAGGAAGACTACCAAGGGCAGAGCTGGAACTGACATGAAGAAGGGATGAATATTGTCTGCCAGGTAAAGATAAAGGACTAGGATTACGTTCGCTATTCTGATTCCTGTTGGACTGTGAACTTGATTCTGCAAGAAAAAATAGAAGCTTATTATATTTCGTTCATCACGCAGAATAGTTATTTTGTTTAACAAATTTCAAGGTGGTCGAAAATTCAAATGTTTTCTTCAAATGCGTCTTTTAGGCTTGAAATTTAACTCTTTGGTTTGAAAATTAACTGCACTCGAACTCCAATGATACTAGCTTCGCAGAAACGAGCGGTCCACAGATCCGCCGTGCCGATCGAGAGGCCACAGTTTTCGACGTTGCGAATTTGTTTTAAATGCCGGACCGATAGGTGAACGCTACATAGCCAGCTAGCACCGCAGCAGCGCGACAGATCGCACGCAATTGGTTGGCGGTCTGTGTACGTGCCTGGACAGATCGTGCGCGAGCGGTTTCCAGAATACTGCACACGTATTTTCTTGTCATGCGCGTGCGAGTGCGCACTGTCTTGAATTCGACAAGCGTTTGTGCGTAGTACGCCTGCATGTGTTCTCACGCATTACTACCAAAATTAAAACGTCGCAGGAGTGAAAGCACCTTTTACCCTCGTATCTTTGTAGGTCCAGTTTTTAGAGCTTCTCGTATCTTTGGAGTTTGTGTGTATTTTGTATGAAGGTCCTCTGTTTTGATTGAAAGTTCAATCATTTGTTGGTAAATTCGGCAATTTTGTAGAAAATTATTAAAAAATAATGTCAAAAATGTAACTAGCTTAGTAACGATTAAATTGTTTTGTTTAAAGTTCATTCATACAGTTAAAAATGCAACTATTCTAGCTAATTTGTCTCCTTTGATAGGAAATTCATCTTTGATGGTAGACAGTTTATCTTTTTTGCTTGAAATTTTTTTTTTTTTTGTTAAAATTTCTCTCTTTTTATTAAAAGTATTTTCAACTTCAGAACTTGAAAAGCAGAACTTTCCATTTGCTCCACAGATATGGGAACGGCCGTATTCATGCATGAGTTATATAAAGTATGAAAAAAATAATGAATATATTTGGTTTATCTTCACCTATTAAATTAAAGATGGCTGCCAAAATGTAAACGAAAGTGACAAAAATCCTCATTTTTTCACATTAGAGGAAAAACTGATTAATGTATCTATGAAGTATTTGATTATAATATGGTATTATGAATGTTCTCGAGCTTCATGAATGTAAATATAGATACAATAAATCCTTATCTCACATATACGTGAGATAACGATATTGCAGACGTCAAGATTGTACTTCTTAGATATTTTGGTATCTTGACATTCTTTAGTATTATTATTATAATTATTACATTCTTATCTCAAGGAGAAGGTTTGATTCTATTTCTCAAACTACGTATCAGCGATTGCATCAGAACTCAAAGTTCTTGGACTCACTTATTTGAAAAAAATACTACGCTTCTTTAAAGCCTTGAAGGAAAGGACATGTTCATTATCAGTTATTTTTTAGCAACAGTTCGAGCTTATCCATAAAAAATGGGTTTTAAAAAAGAAAACTTCCATGTAACAAAATAATTGCGCGAGACATGATCAACGCTGAATAAATATGTTCTTATCAATCGAAGTAAAGTCTGTCGCAAAACCTAGTCATAAACACTTAAACTTTGAAAATTCTATTCAGCGTGTAAATATCTGCGATTGCCCGGAACATATATCTTGTTTAACAACAGGTACCAACAGCTTGAAAATTCAAAAGAGGCATTGATAAATATTTTTAAATATCCTAATTATTGATCCTATTTAAATTATATTTGTAAATTTTTTATCTCATATAATTATAATCACATTCAATGATAAAGATGATGTTCTCTTTCACTCACGTTTTGATTTTTTAATTAATTGTATAACTTTATTATTAACCATCTGGAAATTTTATTAAACAAAACAGATCCAGACATAATGGTCGGGACGTTTTTAAACTCACCATATCCGCAAAAATTGCTTATTCAATAATACTTTTCAAAGCGTGATCGCTGATTAGAGACAACTTAAAAACCAGGAAAAACTTTTTTTTCAACAAATCACTTTGCACTTACATTAAACAAATTCATTTAATTTGAGAGGAAAGTTTTAAAACTTTCAATACATTTTTAAGTATTTATTTTAAACTTTCAAGAAAATTTTCCCAAAGTTATAAATAATTTCCTAGAATTTCAGAAGAATTTTATGGCACCTATGGAATGTTAGGATATTGTAAAAGATTCTAAATAATCAAATAAGATTCACGAGAACTTCAATAATTTGATAGGATTTTAAATCTCTCAAGATATGGTTATAAATTTTTTCCAGGATATCAAGAAATATCACTGCATTTTAAGTACTTCGAAGCGACTTTATAACCTCGGAATGGATTAAAAATAATTTATTGACAAGAATTACGGGATTTTGTAATATTGCAAATATTTTCAAATGTGTCAAGGTTTTTTCTGACAAACATACATCTATTTTCAATAAAATGTTGCAATTAAAATCAGAGGCAGATCAAGTCGATCCACTCTTATTTATGATAACCGTGAAATAGATAAAAAATTATTAATACATTATATTATAATTTTTACAACAAAATGTAAGGATGACTTCCAAAATTTAAAAAAGTATTAATTAACTAACGCGTGTCCAATCAGACCCTTCTTTTATTAGGCTATATTTTTTATATAGTAAATCTTCTGTCAATTTACAATTATATATACAATAATCTAGTTGTTATGTAATCGCCGAAGCTAGAAACTCTAGAAGCTCGCGCTTCATTTTACAGGTCGAAGATAGAAATTATTCTTGAAAATGTTGTTCTCGTTGAAAATATATTTTTATACTTATCAAACAAAAATTTAGTATTTAATTTAATTGTTAGTTATTTCTATTCACATGTATATAAAATTAAAAAATAATATAAAATCAAATATGTTTATCATTCATTAAATATGCTCCACAAAGCTAATAATTTCATAGCCAAACCGTCACTTTTAAATTGAACGAATACTATATTTAGATTCGATATTATAATTTTTTCGTGACAAATAATATTACTTAAACACACATTTTTCGCTAGTACATTTAATTGAAAACCTGTAGACATTGATTCCAAAAAATAATAATAGAAGAAAAAAAGACTAAACACTTATGCAACACTTAACCGAAATGACCGCCTTTTGCCCTTGAAAATATGGGTGAAAGTTGCATATATTTCTCGGAAACCGCATCTGCGAGGGGAAATTAAAATTAGCGAGGCAAAAGCAGAATTTGTGGGGCAAAAGTAAAAGATAATCGATCAGAATTCGAGCCGTAAACAAAGCTATAGAAAAATGCATCGGACCCAATTTTCAGGGCCAAAAGATGTCTATTGTCGAGAGTGGAATAAATGCTATGTGGAACACGGGACAAAAGTAGATTTTTCCCTCGGGTAATTGCTGCCCGCAGAAAAAATCTGCTCCTTTCGCTCCTTGTTACATAATGTACTATAATTTTCCATTTTTATTAGCATAATATTTCAAATAATCACAATCCTAAAATCGATAGTACAAATGTATCATTACCTGCCAGCAGTTGAATTCAGTTGTCGACAGGAAAAACCTATCTTCGAAACTCGAATTTCCGCTTTTGATTTGTCTCGGGAACTAACAGGTGGCTCCGTCGGAGCAGTTAAATTAGGTAATTGTTGCCTGGCAGACGAAGAAGAAGTAGGATTAATTTCGCCATTAAGACTCCATTTGGAGTTTAGTGAATCGGCATTTACATAGTATTTGATAAAACAATCTGGAAAGTTTGGGTGATTACTGCCTATTGGAAAATTCTGAAGTTCATCTAAAATCAAAATATCAACTGCGGTCATTTTGTCAACTGCACTGCTTATCATGTTTATTTTCATTCTCCCATGACTGTTCTTTGTCGTATCAATGCCCCGAAGAATACCCTGAAACTCTCATATTGCACAAATTTCGCCATTGGGTACTGATAATACAATATTTTCTTGGGCTGGTATAGAAACATAACTCTTTCCACCCTCTCGCACTCTGATTGATTAATTATCTGGAAAACCCTATTTTCAAAATTCCAAATGAAGGGTCAGTATCAGGCGCACGATGCATCTACGTTCGCCTTTGAAACATACAAGCTCCACATATACGAGCGTCCCGACTCCAAAGGAGCGAGCCGGATTTTTTCCCCTTTATGCCTCTCCCATTTGAGAGCCAGGCACGCATAAGTGGTCAATTAGTAATTATCGAATAGTAAATGTTTTAATGAACTGTTTTTAGATAAAAATTACTCTTTTTATGGCAAACTGACTTTCGTTTTTTAAAGTTTCTTTTTTTGTTGAAGAAATTCAAGTGTTTGGTTAAAAATCTACTTTTTTGCGTTTATATTTTCCTTTCAGATTAAAATTTATCCGTTAATTTTTAGCATTCACTGCTTTATTAAAAATTCATTTTTTGACTGAAAATTTAGCTTTTTGAGTTTCTGTTTACAACAGATGTTTTTAGCTAAACATTTAACTCTTGGTTGCAAATATTCACAAATGGAATTCATGATCACTGCCAAAGTGAGAAGATATGTATAGATAATCCTCATTTCCTCAAGATAGAGGATAAACTGATCAATGTTTCTATCAATAATTAAGTTATGATTTAGTGTGATGAATGTTCGAAGCTTAGTGAGACTAAGCATTGATATAAGTAATCGTTATCACAGATACACGTAAGACAGCGACACTGTAGACGTCAAGATTGTACTTCGGAGTTTTCAACTCAGTTTAAGCGATTTTATCAAAACTCAAAGTTTTTGAACTCACTGATTTAAAAAAAATTCAACACTTTTTTTAGGCCTTCAAGGAAAGTTCGTGTACGTTTTCCAAAAATATCTAGAAATTTCTTGAAGAAATTCTATTTCCCAACACTGCTGATTCTAGAGATCAGGAAAGATAAAATAACAAAACGCTTCAATTTCACGAAGCCATTCTTTGCTGTGATAAAAAATTATTAAACGAAAACGCTGCAGGCAGATAGATAACGATCTTTTCGGAAAGCCAAGAGACACTAATAGCTTTAGGAAAACGAGACAAAGCATGAGAACTGATTTGGAATTGAAAAATAGCATTAAACCAACCCGAAGACAAAAAAGTGGCTCTCATATGGGTTCCTGGTCACATAGGTATCAAGGGCAATGGAACGCAACCAGTTGACAAAATTCAAAGCGGCGAGTGAATACATAGGACCGGAACCTTTGTTAGGACTAACGTCTTGCTGCGTCGAGCTTGTCATGAAAAGCACAAAACATTAGGAATACTGGGAGAAAATCCAGGCCTGCTGACAGGCTGAATCCATCCTGGGATATACGTGCTAAGAATGAACAGTTAAGGTTGTGGGATCATAGGCTTTATACCTTGAGCGTCAGGGAAGCTCCGCAGGGGCTTCCCACCCGGTTTAATACAAACAATTTTATAAGTTACGTGAAAAATTCTAGATTTCTTTATTTATGGGTAGTTTTTTAAATAGATTTCCTTCAGATAAGAAAATACTGATTAGTAAACTACATGGTGCAAATTAACTGAGTCAATAATTTCAGAAAATAATAAATTTATACAATGAATAGCGCATAAAATTTTCTTGAACAAATTAAAATTGATCGTATGATAGCTGAATACTCTGAACAAATATTACTCCCAAAATTTGGGTACTGTACAATTAATAACGTCGTTATCGTCGACATCATACACGACGGGCCAAAAATAAAAGCGGTGTAGAATGATTAGCAGATGCAAAGCGGTTTATGGGTTCGTGTCATCGAAAAAAAGACTTTGAAAAATGACGGGAGCAGTAGGACCGTAGCTTTTTAAAATTTTATTTCCCGTGTTGATATTGTAATGTTGCAGTATTCATGTTCTGTTTCTGCCAGGTTTGTATCATAAATGTCGTCATTATTGATCAAGGAATTTCAGTTCTTTGTTCTCATATTGACATATTAACATTAGGCCTCAAGTTCTACAATTGTCTACATTTTATCAGATGAAGTTAGATAGTGGATCTAACAATATGATCAATACCATTGAACTTATTATAAATTATTTTTAATGTAAAGAATTTCTGAAAATAAAACAAAAAGTCTACAACGGCAAAATTTGGACAGCCATCAATGTAGTTGGGTGGTTTTCCAAATTTCATCGTTAGATTCTTGGTTTTATTTTCAGAAATTCTTCAAATCATTTTAATAATCGAACGTTAAATTAGATTTTAAATTTGATTTTAATCTCATGTGAATTTCTTAAATAATAATAATATTTTTGTAACTGCAAATATAATGATAACATCTGCGACAAATGATAAGCAGATGAACATAAACTGTGCCTGCTGAGGATGCTTTGGCTTGCAAAAGCTATTTGCAACCAACCACCTTGACCGAAATACCGTGAGGGAGCATCAATTGAGATACCACAATGAAAGAGGAATTGGTGCGTCTCTATTACTAAAGTTCGAAGTTTGAAACGAAAATGGAAAAAGAATACAATTTGAGAACAAAATTTGCTGCGAAGTATCCTCGTGTACAAAAGATCGCACTTAGAGATCTTGTCGCTGAGGTGAGGGACATCAAGACTAATCTAGACGTGACAGAAGACCGAAAAATGGAGATTAAACAACAGGTTGATCTGGCGCGAAAAAACGACGGCAATGAACATCAGTTAGGGGAAGTCGCGTCAAACAGTCAAGCAGGAGCAATTGATGTTCTTCCTCAACCTATTGATGATCCAACACCACCACATTCTCCAGAGGTGGATTGCATTATATTGTCAAGTACTTTTAAAACATGATGAAATCCTTAAAAATCTGATCGAATCCTCTAATACGAAATTCAATTTTTTTTAAATTTTTAAAATCTCTGCATGGTACCAAATATTTTTGAACATAAATTTGCTAACACCTCATGTTATCTATAAAAGCTAGAACTTTTTAATTAAATTTTTTTCGCAAATTGATTTTTTTAACTGAAAACATAAAAGTTTATAAACAGAGAGAATCGCTGCTTTTCTTAACCTTTTTCAGAATTATCAGTAAGTTCCAGTTGTTTGTTCTAAAAATTAACAAATGTTATTAAGAGAAACATTTTGATGATCTACTACACAATTTCGACAAAAGCTGCAAATGTAGTGCTAAATTATTGCTTTGAATGCAAATATTTTTTGACATGATCGAAATTATATTCGATATTATAATTTTTTGTTAAAAAATTAAAATAATACTTATCTATTATTTTTCGCTTGCGTATTAAATTGAAAACTTCTGCGTACTTAATCCAAGAGGTCATAATAGAAGAAACAGAAAAAAATACACTTTTTTCGCCATTTGTATTGATAAATCATACGAATTGTAAATTTAGTTAGAAATTTTCCTTACAAAGACAATCTAAAATCAATTAAGAATTTCAAGAAGAAATTTTGAGTTTACAATTTTTTATTAAATTAATGATACACTTTCTGAAGTGAATCGCACTTTGCAATAACTCCTAAACGGTAGGCTCCTAAACGGTAGGTACGGTGGGGGTAAATTTCTAGATCGATCTGATAGTACTCGGAGACGGTACTTTGCAATAACTTCTCTGAAATTATACAATACTGGATGTAGTATGCCTATCTCACATTCCTTAACTTCATCTGCCGTCATATGACAGACTCCTCCGCTTATCATATTTACTTTTATTCTCGGACGATTTCTACTCTTCATTGGCTGTTGATAATACAATATGTTCTCAGTTAGGCACAGGTACAATTTCAACATTTCCTACGAGCAATCGAATTCCTTTATCAGTAGGAAAGATGTATCTTCAAAACTCAAATAGCCGGTTCTGATTTGTCTCAGGTATAAGCCGAATATATCCAAGTTATTCAAGGGCATATCCAAGTACTCCATCAGAAGGAGGCCTGTCTGGAGGAGAGCTGGACCTAGCACGAAGACAAGGAACCTCAGTAGGTTTCAGATCAAGTGTATGTTGTTTGTCAGAAGAAGAAGAACCAGGATTACGTTCGCCATCAGAATTCCATTCATGCTTCAGTGAGTCGTTATTTGTGAAACCTTTCATAAAACATTGTGGGAAGAATGGTTTAAGGCTGCCTATTGGACAGTCCCTAATTTCATCTGCAGTTAAATAATTGACTTCCTGGTTTCTCATGTTTATTTTCGCTCTCAAATGTCTATTATCGGTCATATAATTTCCACGAAGAATTCCAGTATGCTATAATATTGCAAGAATGTCACCATTGGATGCTGATAATACAATATTTGCTTGGGCTGGCACGAGATGAAAACTCCTGCTGTCTACTCGCAATCTAATTGGTTTACCAACAGGAAAAAAATATCTTCGAAATTCAAATCGAACGGTCTGATTTGTACGGGGAATAAGTCGAAGATATGCAATTTGTCCGAGTGAATATCCAAGTACTTGAAGAGAAGGAGGCCTGCCAGGAGTAGACCTGGCCAAGGCAGAGAGAGAAGTCCTTCCAGGTGAAAGTTTTATACTGATAGAAGGAGGAAACACGCCGGGATTACGTTCGCCATTCGGATTCCCGTTAGCTAAACTCATTGATTATCTACAGAAATTATTTCGCAAATACATTTTCACTCAGTTTATAGTGTCAAGTGACACCTCCCAAACAATCATTTAAAATGTGCAAAATTCTGCATTGAATTGCATCTATTGCTCGCTTTGTTTGAATTTAACTTTGCTCATTGTTTTCAGGTTTGAAATGCATTATAAATTCGTTAAAATTTACCTGCAACTCTTATAAACTCTACCCAACTATTAATTAAATTAGAATAATTTTCTACTCGATGGGATTCATGTCTTTAAATTTTTTATTGTAAACTTGAAAATTTATTTACAAAAAAATATTAATTATAAATAAATTTAAAGTGTTCAAAATTTAAAAGTATGTTTTACAAACAAAATTTTTTATAATTTTATAATTATATAACAAATCGATTTAGAAATAGGTAAACTTTAACTCGAGCAAGTTCTATTAAAACTTAAATTTGATAGTTTATCTAATCTACATACATTTAAATTTTGATCGTTTTGAAATTTTTCTGTTTTCTAAATTAGTCCAAAATAATTTCATTCAGAGATTCTTCAATTGAAAAACATAATTTAAATTTTGAACGCTTTCAATTTATTTATGATTATTGATTGTTTATACATAAGCTTCCAATTTTACAATTTCAAATTTGAAGGCTTGAATCCCATGGGGTTAAAAATTATTCGTATTTAAAGGTTGAAAATTTCTGAAAATAAAATTTCTAAAGCTTTGCATTTTCATTGATTCCATTTTCAAAACTCTAATCTAAAAACATTTCAATATTTAACGGTTTCAAACTTTTCTGCTTTCTCAATTTCATCTGAAGCTTTAAAAAATTTTAGTAGATTCCAAAAGGTTTTTAGGGATTTTAAATAGTTGAGGATGTTTTAAAGGGTTTCAAGGAATTTTCAAGTTATTTTTACAAATAAAGTAATTTTATCAGGCCTATTTTAAAAAATTCCAAAGTACTTAAGAAATCTGTAAAAGATGTCTAGGTGTTTCTAACGATTTGAAACGTTTCGAATTATTTGAAAGTATTTTAAAGAGTTCCAAGGAATTTTCAATTGATGACAGTAATTTAATATGAGATTTGAAAGGATTTTATATATATTAGGATATTTTAATAGACGCCAAGGAATTTTCAATTGATTTCAATAGTTTAGTATAAGGTTTCAAGGGATTAAAAATATTTTAGAATATTTAAAAAATTGCAAGGAATTTTCAAGAGCTTTAAAAAATTTCAAGAGATTTTAAAGGATTTTAAATATTTAAGGATGTTCTCAAAAATTAATTTTTCTCAAGTTCACATTTAACTTTTCTATATTTCATTGAAAATTGATCTTTTTTACTTGAAAATTGTTGTATTTTATTCAATACTCGCCTTTCTTGTTAGAAAATTAATGTCTTTTGTCGAAAATTTAACAATAGTAAAAACGTTAATTTTTTGTATAGAAAAATAGAAAAATAGAATTGATTTAATGATAGGTATCTTTTGTGCTTTTATAAAGTTTTAAACACTTTTATTAATATTTTCCCAACTTACGGCGATTTATTTCTTTACAACTATTTTAACTTCGGGGAAACATTTTTTAGTTTTTCATTTTATTAATTAATTGAGAAGGTCCGATAGTTAAAAATGAAAGAGTTGCAAAAACGAGTTTACATTTTCTTATGTTTAGGTCTCCATACAAAAAATTTCTTATATAAATACGAAAATAAAAAGTCTGAAAACGTTAAAAAAATTACACGTATCAGGCAGATTAAAGAATAAAAATAACATTCGCGATTTTTTCAAAACTGCGATTAAAAACTTTTTATTTATTTTTTCAACGCAATTAAACTTGCTTTTTGTTTTTAATTTTTTTAGACCCTAATAATTATAAGCTACACGTTTAAAAATATTTAAATTCTGTTAGCGGCTTGGATGCTAGTATGCAGCCAAAGATAAAAAGAAAGAAGCCTTTTGTGCCCTAATACATTACATTTTTTTTATTGAATTAATGATACACAGTCCCCAGTGAGTCTGAATTAGCAACAACTTCTGTAAATAAATTCGGTAAGATAGGGTTATCTATACCTACTTTACATTCTTTAATTTCATCTGCTGTCATATTATCCACTGCACCACTTATCATGTTTATTTTTATTCTATAGTGATTTTGATGTGTCTTATATATTCCACGTAGATACCCAGTATACTCCAATATTGCAAAAATTTCACCAATGGAGGTTGATAATACTATATGTTCCCGAGTTGGCACGGGCACGTATCTTGCGTGTCGTACGAGTAGCTGAAGTCGTTTCTCGACAGGAAAAACATATCTCCGAAACTCAAATTGCCTGTTCGGATTTATCTGTGAAATAAGCCGAACATATCCAAGTTGTCCAAGTGCATACCCCAGTACTCGCACCGATGGAGGTCTGCCAGGAGGAGATACTGATCTGGCACGAAGAGGACGCTTATCAGTAGATGTCCGGTCAGTTAAATTTTGTCTTCCACAAGAACGTCCTGCTCGCACTCTAATTGGTTCATCGGCAGGAATAATATATCTTCGAAATTCAAATTGAAGCCTCTGATTTGTGCGGGGAATTAGCCGAATATATCCAAGTTCTCCAAGCGCATATCCAAGTACTTCGGAAGAAGGAGGTCTGCCTTGAGGGGACTTGGACCTGCCAAGAAGAGGAGGTTTCTCAAGCGATGTTGGGACAGGTGCTTGTTGTCTTGTAGAAAAAGAAGAATCAAGTTTACGTTTGGCATTAGGATTCATATTGGACTGTGAACTTAATTCTGCAAGAAGAAATAGAGAATTAATTTTTGGATTGTACCGATGAAAAGAATCTTTTAAGGGTGAAATCTAGCCTGTCATCTCAAAATTTCAAATAAATAACAATCTGATACTACCGAAGGAATGTGAAGGAGTTTGTCAGGAGTTTGTCAGGTTGTCATCATAAATGTTTTGGCAAAATTTCAAAGAATTTTGACTGCTCAGAACTTGTTTACAAAAGAGTACGGTGGTATTTAACTAAATTTTAATTTAAAAAATATATATTCTTATGTGCGATTATTTTAAAATTATATTTCTGTATACAGACCTTTTAATTCATTATGATAAATATGTTTTAACTATGGAACTAAAAGTATGACTTAGAAGCTAAAGAAATTCAGAAATTTCTTCCAAGATGAGTGAGTACATTTTATAAATTAATATTAAATTTTACGATGAAATTTCATATATTTAAACTCTTGGAATGTTGCAATTCTGATGATATAATTGAAAATCAAACTATTTTTTGTTTTATACAGGTGATTCATAAATTAAATTACAATAAAACACTTTGTTCATACAGTTGGTTAAAAATTCAAACATTGAACTTTTTTGGTGGAGAAATTGACATCTTTAAGAATGCGTTTGTTATTTATTTGAAAAACAAGAAATGTTTTTAATAAAAAATGTAACTATAAAACAGTTAAAAATAAAATTTTTGTATAAAATACTGATCTTCTTTGTTAAATACTTTCTCTTCTAAAAACAAATGTAAGGTTTTGGTTGGAAAATTCCTTTTTGTTCAATATATTTTTTTAGTTGTGAATTAACAATTTTACAGAATATAATATTTTCCAATCTTGGCGCCCCACCACAGGTAGTAAAAGAAACTGCAGGGGTGTTTGGTTTTAAAAGTTCACTCGAAGCGGATGAATCTCACGAATAAGCATGATAGCGAGCTCACATCGAACAGCAGTGGGCTTCCGATGCCTACTGTAGCTGCTTGAACTGATCGGATTATTTCTTGCCATGATGAAGTGAGCTTGTGATTTCAATCAAAAATGTTATACTACGGTTTAAAATTAATTATTTACTATAAGATCTCTTGTTCATATTTAGTTTTAATTCAAATTATTTCATGAAATGGTAACTATGTCGTTGGTTCCCACCAATAGGCTCTACGATTCGGCAAACAAAATTAAGAAACCGACAAAGTATCGGATAGACAGAGAGAGAAAGAGTATGTAGAAAGAGAGTTTAGTGTGTTTTGAATCTAAAACTGTTATGTATTAACGTGAGAATAGTGAAAACTTTGTGTATTCGTTTTTTTTTGTGCGCGCTTCTAGCTTCCCCACTTGAAATTTGCAGGTGCAGTGCTTTGATAAAAATCGAGATGTGTTTTTGGATACGGCCGTCTTTGTTCGGTTTAATCAAACAAACGACGGAGTGTATGGATTGATTATTTAAAAGAAAGCTCTTCTTTCAAACGAGATTCTCAAACATCCCACAAAAGTTTAAAGTACTTAAGCAGGTAAAACATTTATTTAATGTGTAGCAATTACATTGCTTCCTCATATCGGTTTAATACTTAATTTATGCTAGTCTCCGTATTAGGAAAACAAGTTTCAAACTTTCTTTACCACACAGTAAATCCGCCAGATGCCCCAAAACCCGCACACTCTCTGTGTTTCACTTTCTTCAATTAAAAAATTAATAGTTTTGTTTTAAATTCGATTCACTCCACAGGCATGAAGAAAGGGCGTATTCATGCATGTGTTACATCAAATATAATAAAAATTATAGATATATTATTTCATTATATTTACCAACAGAGTTAAAGATGACCACCAAAGTGAAGACAAGATGATAAACGATCCTCATTGTCTTAGAGTTGAAAAAATCTGGTTAATGCTTCAGTGAATAACTTGGTTAACAACTGTAACTAAGGACTGTTCCATTGCAACATCAAAGTACAAATATATTCTTGAGTAGTCACATATATGTGAAATAACGAGATTAGAGGTACAAAGATTCTGTCTCACAGATGATAAGATAATTTCAAATTTCTCATTATTATTATTATAATTATCACATTCTCACATCAATGTGAAGCTGATAATTTTACAAAAAAATGAAGTTGATATTATTTAAAAATTTTCTATTCGGGCCAAACTGTACAATAGAAAATTAATTATTTACTCGATCTAAAAACTTGCTTCCAAGCAGAATTTTTTATTGAGAGCTCGGGTTTTTCAGATAAATATTTAACTACCTAGTGGAAATGTTAAACATTTATTGATTAGCTGAAGATTAATCTTTTTTTAGTTCTTTCTCTTTTGTCGAAACTTAATGGCTTTAATAAAAAGTTCAACTATTCCATTATTTATTAAAAATTTATCGTTTTCAGTTGTCAATGCAACAATTCGATTGAAAATGTATACACTTATTTTCTTGCAAATTCTTATTTTTTGGTACAAAATTTATCAAATTGATTTTAAATATCATGCACAGTTTGAAGTTGAACTACTTTGTTAAAAATAAATTTTATCAACAGCGCGTTGTTACTATTTCATTAATGGTTAGAAATTAATCATGTTTATTTGACAGTTCGTATCGTTGGTTTAAAATTTATATGTTTTATTGTTAAACTCATGTTCCTTCGAAGAAAATTACTCTTCTTGTTTGAAAATTTAACTAAATGCTGGAAAGTTGAACTACATTGTTTCCCGAATATCCTTGCTGTAAATAAGAGCAAGTAATATTAATTTTTTTAATAAGTGCAAACCATTCGTTAATTGTGTATTTGAATCCAGAAAATGATAACATTTGACTTACTTGAGCACCTCAATATAATTTTTTTTTTAAATGTGCATTTCATTTTTTTATAGAACTGATCTAAAAATAAGTGGCCAATGATATCTCTGAGAGCAAACTGCACCATTAGTTAGCATGCCTTATTTATGTGCTGTTTGCATTGGCATAAAATTTTTTTAATTAAAATTAAAAATTCGCTTTGACACATCAACCGCACATTTAGCAAAAAATTTATTTGAAAAACGGAATATAAAATCATTTTAAAACTTCTTTATGAACGTTATTTAAAACTACATTACTTGATTTCGAATGTATGTGTCTGCCATTGCGCGCGGATATTGAGATCACGCGACTTCACGAAAAAAATAAAATACACCGAAATTTGAAGATTGCTCATCATTTTATTCTTCTTGACGTAATTAATCTTGGTTTCTGTCAATAAATTTGATTTGGAATGCCTATAAATCAGCCGCTAGACTTTCAAAATCGAATTTCTGTTAGCGGTTTAGGAGATGATATTCGGCAAAAGATAGAAAGAAGGAAGCCTTGAGTGCCCTAATACCTTGAATTCCTAATCTTTTAATTTAATTTTATCCAATTTCGGGTTACGAAGATTATTATATTTAAGTTTACAATTTCTTCTTAAATTGATGATACACAGTCTCCAGTGAATCATAATTTGCAACAACTCTCAACTTATTCGGAAAGATAGGGTGATCTATACCTACTTTACATTCCTTCACTTTATCTATCGTCATATTTTCAACTGCGCCGCTTATCATACTTATTTTGATTCTATTATGATTTTAGTTTCTTATATATTCCACGAAGAAACCCAGTATACTCCAATATTGCAAAAACTTCACCATTGAATGTTGATAATACAATATGTTCTCGGGTGGGTACGGGCACATACCTAGGATCACTTATTCGTAATTGCAGCTGTTTGTTGGCAGAAAAAACGTATTTTCGAAATTCAAGCAACACGATTACGTGTGCCATTATGATTCAATTCGGACTGTAGTGAATCGTATTTCGTAACAACTTTAATAAATGAATGTGGAAAGATTGGGTGACTTTCGCCTACTGGACAATCCTGAACTTCATCTGAGGTCATATTGTCAACTGCGACGCTTATCATATTTATTTTAACTCTCGAATGAAACCTATTTGCTCTATATAACGCACGAAGAACACCGTTATTCTCTAATATTGCAAAAATGTCACTCTTGGAATCTGATAACACAATAAGTTCTTGTTCTTCTCGTGCGTTTACAATTTTCCACAAATCACACATCTCCCCATGCTCTGAGTTAAAATTGGAAAATTCACTTTTAATAATTAATACACTACAGAACAATAAATGTCATGTTCTGTTTACACGGCTCTATCTGAAATTATTACACATGCTCTGAACCGAGGTTCACTGAAATATTTTTTAATTATATTTCTGTACACAAACCATTTATTTAATTATAATACAAATTTCCTAACCGTGAAACTAAAAGTGTGTCCTACATGGAGCGAAATTTTAAGTGATTAATTCACGTCAGCGTGTGATTTTAGAGGTACAGTTTTTCCGTGGTTTAATGTCTGAGACTCTGTGATCTGAAAGCACAGCATGCAAGACCTGAGAGCGAAAGAGAGTGGCCTAATGCCTGAAACTTCAAGACCTATGCTTTAAAAGCAAGGGTTCTGAGATTTTAGTTCTCACGCCAAAGCGTGATAAAATGAAGGAGCAGTGTTGTGAATTAATCTTACAAAATTTCTCTCCGTGTAGGAACCGAGAAAATTTTTTTTGGATACGTCAGGCGAGGAGGAGCCTTACTCTTTTAATTTCATAAATTAAATTTTCATAAAACAATTTGTTTGTGCAGTAGTTTGAATTTTTAAAAAATCCACTATTTTAGTGGAGAATTCGTATTCTTCTTTGATAATGCGATTGTTATTTCTTATATAAACAAAAAACAAAAATGTCGTTAAGAATAACATTGAAAATAAAGAAATTAAATTTTGTGGAAAACGAATCAAGGTATGAAAACAAATCTTATCAGAACTCTGTATTATTAATAAATTAGTTACCATCGACCAGTGACTCTGATGACAATACACAGTTCCAATAAAACAATTTGTATTGCCTAGCTTGATAGCACCTAGGGCGTGCGACTGGATTATGCGTAAACCCGCGTTACGCGCTCTATCTTTTTATTTCTCCTAGATTTGTACACAGACCTGTTAAAGTTAAAGGTCAAAGTATGGACAACTCTAATGTGGTGATTGTGAATTCTCTTTTGTTAAGTCTCTTTAGGCTTTACCAAACACATTCTCATCACCTATCTCGCGCTTTACACTCGATTTGGTTCGAAGTGTTAAATTTACTACATCATGTTCAATACTTTTATTTGAAATGAATGTTATATTTGCTAATGTACGTTGGTCAGGGATTGCTTTTTCAGATATTGCGAAATAAAATAAAAATTATATTTATCATTATTACATGAATATTTGTTCTTTATTTTGCATTAGATTTTGTTCTGTATTCTGAACTAAAATAATCGTAAATTATGTTAGGAAGGATCATTTGAAAAAGTGTCTTGAATCTTTTCAGATCGTGCGCTGTTTGACTTGAATTCTTCATTTTCGTTTGGTTTTCTGGATTTTCTAAATTCTATAACACTGGTAATTTTCTTTTCATAAAAAAAGGTCATGGAAATAAATATTTTATTTTGTAGTAAGGCAAAATCCAATTCAGTTAGTCTTTCGAAAGCTATCCGATATACAGACGACAACGGTGACGGCAGACAGACAGACACCAACATAAGAACCTTTTTTCTGTCTTAGGGGGCCTTAAAACCTCGTCATTTAATGAAATCCGCAAAAATCAGTTTTTACAACAAAAAATTTCATTAAAAGCAAAAATAAAAAAATTATAAGAACAAGGCAATACAAATCCGTATATTTCTATATATCAATGGATATTATGAATTATAATAATATAAACAATTTTAGATATAATCTTTTATTATATTCACCAATAGAATTAAAGATGGCTGACAAAGTAAAGACAATAGTAAAAAACATCCTCATTTTCACTAACTAAAAGAAAAAACTTATTAATGCTTCAGTGAATAATTTGTTGAGAAACTGCTACTGATAACGACATCATAGGTATCAAGGGTATCCTTTTTTCATTGTATTATTACATATTGCAATGAAAAGATTTAGATTTCAAGTAAACATTCAGTAGCGCCAATTTCATCAAATCAAATCTCAGAACCTTCGAAAAGATTTACCGATTTAGTATACTTTTAGAGGCCTAAAGAGGAATATTAAATCATTACTAAGGTGCATTGATTATGTCATTGAATCCAGAAAATGATAAAAAAATTATGCTTGAAATTCATAAACTGCATCATTTATCCCGTGGAATAGAAACTTTTAACGATTTACAGAAACAACTCTATTGTATGAATAATCATCATTGTTTAAATAATGGTGATGCATAAAACTGCTATTTTTGCTCTTATTAGCGTGCTTGTTTTTTTACCTCTTTGCTTTTAAAATTAATTAGAAAATAAATAACAAAGTTATATGATATAAAGT